>NC_051083.1:80510938-80810938 GCF_004664715.2 Peromyscus leucopus | reverse complement strand
CTGAACTTTAAAGTCCCAATGCAATTATCTTTTGCATTCTAAATTAGTATTTTCAAAAGCCAAAGATTGAGTTAGTACTTGCCTAACTTCTTGATCTGATATTGTTGTGTTTAGAACTCTAGTCAATCTTTGCAAAAAGTCAGTAAAGTGTTCTTTTAAGCCTTATATGACCTTAGTATTTGGCTCAGGTATCTTTCCTGGTTCTAAAATCTTATCCCAAGCATTTAAGGCTGTCGTATAGCATATGGACAAGGTATACTCACCAAAGGTAGCTTATTTATTAACATCAGCAAAATAGCCCTCGCCAAGAATTTGACCTTGAGAAATCTCAAAATCTCTAATCTTACCTTGCTATTCAAGGGCCATACCTTTTTCTCTCTACCAACTTTTCCATTGTAATTGATGACTATATTCTAATACTACTGAGATTGATTCCAGTCATTTGGAATTATTCTATTTCTTTACAACCACATATTTAACATCTGCCTCACATATGATGAATGCATACCATAGGTAGCTATTGTTTCCTTAATGACTTTCAAATCTCTCATGTAGCTAAAAGTTTTCCTCTGGTCCCACCTGGCCCCACAGTCTGCAGCTGCTTATAAAATAATCACTCAAAGGCTTATATTAATTAAAACTGCTCAGCCATTAACTCAGGCTAAATACTGACTAGCTCTTACACTTAAACTCAGCCCATTTCTGTTAATCTATATGTTACCACGTGTTCTGTGGCTTTACCTGTGTGCCAGTACATGCTGCTCCCTGGACAACAGGCTGGCATCTCCTGACTTAGCCTTCCTTTCCCCAGAATTCTCCTTGTCTGTTTATCCCACCTATACTTCCTGCCTGGCTACTTGCCAATCAGATTTGTATTTATCAACCAATCCGAGTAATACATTCACAGCATACAAAACACCCCACAACAGTCTCATATGTATAAACTACCATTTACAGTATGCATATCCTTCAGGATAAATAACATTTGCTTGCTTTTTAAAAAACAGTAACAGGATAAATCATAGCAGCTGAAGTCACAACCCAAGGCAAGTCATCTCTAATGTTGTATCATAATGGTGAGGTTAATTCCCCTCTATCTTCTTTTTTCTGTGCATTAATGCTCTTTTTATCAGTTTTAACAACTTTTTCTAAGGCTTGAAATCAATTTGACACTGCTTTTTGTAGGGTCTGAACCTCCTGAACAGTAAATGATTCATTTAAATATGATTTCATTAGATTAATCAGTTTTTGTTTTCATCATTCACATATGATTATAATGATTTCATTTTATCCATCAATGTTACTTTGTCATCCTTAGAGATTATCAGTATGGCATGCAAATTGCCTTCCAAAAGCGATGTTCATTACCAATTTTTCATTACCATGTACCACGGAATGGATTTTTATCTGCCATTTTATCTGTACCATTTTCAATGGAATGAATACTTTAGGATAATTTCTCATTACCACTGTGCAAAGCCTGCATCATTTCAATAAGTTTTTCATTCTTGGCACTGTTATCTAACCATTTTTAAGGATATGTTATGAATTGCCAGACTAATAGCAACTATAGCTAAGAATGTATATATCGCAGGAACGTCATATATCTCTTCTAAGGGTCCATCATAGCAGAAACAAAAAGGCTTTTAAATTCCTGAATGGTGATATTTGCCATTGGCATGAAAGAAATTTACTAATTATAATATATATCTTATTTATCAGTTTAAAGTATGAATTTATCAAGTAATTCCCTCAGATAAAAACCATGAGAGATTGTCCTAGGTGTCCTAGGCTCTTAATTAACAAGGCAGGTAAGGGTGGTGATTGTAGGATGTACTGATGATGTTTGGCCAGCAGGTGTCACAGGTATAGTGCCAAAACAGGTCTTAGAATACTGCTCCTATTTGGAACTCTGAATTGATGAATTCTGAACAAAACTTAAATGATATACCGAACATTTTGAGAGAGAGAGAGAGAGAGAGAGAGAGAGAGAGAGAGAGAGAGAGAAAGAGAGACAGAGAGAGACAGAGACAGAGAGACAGAGAGAGACAGAGAGGGAGACTGAGAGGAGAGAGAGAGACTGAGAGGAGAGAGAGAGAGAGACTGAGAGGACAGAGAGAGCTAAAAGCTGGCTGTGAGGTTTCCCTGGGGAGTATTGCCACATGCAGGAGATGGAGCTCTAGCCAGGAAAATCTAAGACTACAGGCACCTGGCTGCCTTTCTTAGAACACAGTGCTCAACCTGCCAACTGCACATGTTTCTGGCAGCAGCTGTGGGCACTGGGGAACACGCCAAGTGAAAACACTTGCCAGGGAGTGAACCCAACATCAGGCAGCCAGATGCAGCTTTCAAAACCCTGGGTTTAGGACAGACAGGTGGAAAACTCGCTATGAGCAGGCTCACTGGAGTGGTGGGCTGGCTGCAGAGCACAGACACACAAGTGGCTGAAAGCTTGGGAGCTCAGAAGCCACCTGGGCCAGGATGCTTATAGGCAGCTCGTAGCAGAGTAGAATTGTGCTTCACCACTGGTGAAGTGCTGGCACAAGCAGGACTGACTGTGCACAAAATGGAGCGGTGGTGGCTGGGGTCAAGCAGAGTGGAGCTGCTTAGACCATGGCAGGATCCGCTGGGCGCAGGACCCCCAGCTCAATGCACTGGGTGCTGGAGCCTAAGGGTCGAGTGTGAATGAGCCTGCTGCAGCTGATTGCTGCCTGTCAATTGGAGCGGGAAGAAATTCAGATGAGGTGGAACATGGTGCTGCAACCCACTATGAGTGTGGTGGAGAGAAGCTGAGATGGGCTCTGCTCAGGCAGACTGGCTAGACAAAGGCCATTAGGTTCAGGTAACATTGAGTGTCATTTGTACTGAAAGCCTCAATATTCTGTATATACACATTTATGTAGGAATTCTAAGGGGAAAACAGACTCACGGATACAAAATGAAGCCAAAGCCATTGCCTCTTTGTCTCCCAGGTAAAGTTGGGGAAAGCTCCAGACCAAGTCGTCAAACCACAGCCAGGAAGACTTCCACATCCAAGAGAGAGATGGAGACCCTCCCCCTTCCCTTTTAAGGGCTCATATAGGCAAGCAAGAAGCACCACCTCTATAGGGCAAGTTAGCCCAAAGTCATGGGTGCTAATACCCATTACACCCTAAGCCTCTCCTTATCTTTTCCTGTCCTTCTCTACTGACTTCCTCAGTCTGCCAATATGTCTATAGCTAATCCCAGTCAGCCACTTGCTGATTCTGACCATTGATTCAAGGTATATCTTTATTGGCACAGTGGAGTGGTAGTGTGACTAATTCTCCTGCAACACTTCCCTATTTGTTTCTTCAGCTATATAGTAATAAAAAGACCATTTCACTCCTTTCCCATAGCAGAGAGCCTAGTCCAGTCCCATACAGTGTCCATAGCTGTTGATTTAAATTTCATGAGTTCACACTAGTTTGGTTTGGTTGTCTCTGTATGTTTCCCCATCATGATCTTGATGCCCTTGCTCATAGAATCTCTCTTCAACTGGACTCCTGAAGCTCAGCTTGGTGTTTGGCTGTGGAAGTCTGCATTTGCTTCCATCAGTTACTGGAGAAAGGCTCTATGATGACAGGGTATTCACCCTCTGATTACTGGGGTATACCAGTTCAGGCACCCTCTCAACTATTGCTGGTAGTCTAAGCTTGGGGTCATCCTTGCGGATTCCTGGAAACTTCCCTAGAACCAACTTTCTCCCTATCCCCATGATGTCTTCCTCTATCATTGTATCTCTTCATTGCTCTCCCACTCCATCTTTGTTCCAGCATGACCATCTCATTCCCTTATGATCTCATCCTCCATCACCTACCTTCCATCGCACACCCCTCACCCCCACTTTGCTCATGGAGATCTGATCTATTTCCCCTTACCAGGGTGATCCATGTATCCCTCTTTGGGTCCTCCTTGTTAACTATCTTCTCTGGAGGTGTGGGTTGTAGTCTGGTTATCCTTTGCTTTATATCTAGTATCCACTTATGAATGTACATACCATGTTTGTCCTTCTGAGTCTAGGTTACCTCACTCAGGATGATACTTTCTAGTTCCATCCATTTGCCTAGAAATTTCATGATGTCATCGTTTTTCACTACTGAGCAGGACTCCGTTGTGTATATGTACCACATTTTATTAATCTATTCTTTGGTTGAGAGACATCTAGGTTGTTTCCAGGTTCTGGCTATTATGAATAATGCTGTTATGAACACAGGTGAGCATATGTCCTTGTGATATGATTGAGCATTCCTTGGGTATATGCCCAAGAGTAGTATAGCTGGGTCTTGAGGAAGAGTTATTCTTAATTTTCTGAGAAACTGCCATACTGATTTCCAAAGAGGCTGTACCAGTTTGCACTCCCATCAACAGTGGAGGAGTGTTCCCCTTGCTCCACATCCTCTCCGATGTAAGCAGTCTTCAGTGTTTTTGATCTTAGCCATTCTGACAGATGTAAGATAGTATCTCAGAGTCATTTTGATTTGCATTTCTCTGATGACTAAGTATTCTGAGCAATGCCTTAAATGCCTTTCATCCATTTGAGATCCTTCTGTTGAGAATTCTCTGTTTGGCTCTGTAGCCCACTTTTTAATTTTATTGTTTGGTATTTTGATGTCTAGTTTCTTGAATTTTTTATATATTTTGGATATCAGCCCTCTGTCAGATGTGGGGTTGGTGAAGATCATTTCCCATTCTATAGGCTATCATTTTGTCTTATTTACTGTGTCCTTTGCCTTACAGAGGCTTCTCAATTTCAGTAGGTCCCATTTTTTAATTGTTTCTTTCAGTGTTTGTGCTACTGGTTTTATATTTAGGAAGTAGTCTCTTGTGCCAATGCATTCAAGAATACTTCCTACTTTTTCTTCTATCAGGTTCAGTGTAACTGGTTTTATATTGAGGTTTTTTATCTACTTAGACTTGAGTTTTGTGCATGGTAATCAATATGGATCCATTTTCAATCTCCAATATATTGAAATCCAGTTATGCCAGCACCATTTGTTGAAGATGCTTTCTTTTTTCTATTGCACAGATTAGGCTTCTTTGTCAAATATCAGGTGTTCATAGGTGTGTGGGTTAATGTCAGGGTATTCAATTCAATTCCATTGACCCACATGTTAGTTTTTATGTCAATCAATACCCAGCTGTTTTTTTTATTTACTACAGCTCTGTAGTAGAGCTTGAGGTTAGGGATGGTGATACCACCAGAGGCAGATTTATTGTACAGGATTTTTTTTTTTTTTAGTTATCCTAGCTTTTTTTTTCCATATGAAGTTGAGTATTTTTCTTTCCAAGTCTGTGAAGAATTGTGTTGGGATTTTGATGGGGATTGCATTGTATATGTAGGTTGCTTTTGGTAAGATTGCCATTTTGACTATGTTAATCATACCTATCCATGAGTATGGGAGATCTTTCCATTTTCTGATATTTTCTTCAATTTCTTTCTTCAGAGACTTAAAGTTCTTATCATACAGGTCTTTCCCTTGCTTAGTTAGAGTTACCCCAGTTATTTTATATTATTTGTGGCTATTGTAAAGGGTGATATTTCTCTGATTTATTTCTCAGCCCATTTATCATTTGTATATAGGAGGACTACTGAGTTTTTTGAGTTAATCTTGTATCCTGCCACATTACTGAAGGTGTTTATCAGCTGTAGGAGCTCCCTGGTAGAATTTTGGGGGTCACTTATGTATACTATCATATCATCTGCAAACAGTGAAAGTTTGACTTCTTCCTTTCCAAATTTGTATCCCTTTGAATCTCCTTTTGTTGTGTTATTGCTCTAGCTAAAACTTCAAGTACTATATTCAATAAGTATGGAGAGAGTGGACAGCCTTGTCTTGTTCCTGACTTTAATGGAATTGCTTTGAGTTTCTCTCCATTTAATTTGATGTTGGCTGTCAACTTGCTGTAAATTGTCTTTACTATGTTTAGGTATGTTCCTTGTATTCTTGGTCTGTCCAAGGCCTTTATCATGAAGGAGTGTTAGATTTTATGAAAGGCTTTTTCAGCATCAAATGAGATGGTCATATGTTTTTTTTTTCTTTTAGTTTGTTTATATGGTGGAATGCATTGATAGATTTTCATATGTTAAACCATCCTTGCTTCTCTGGGAGGAAGCCTACTTGGTCATGTTGGATAATTTTTTGATATGTTTTGGATTTGGTTTGCCAATATTCCATTATTCTATTCTTATCTTACCTGTAGGCCACTAAGATCAGCCTGGCACTTCAGAGTAAAATGTCAATGACTCTTAAGGGATGTCTGGGTCCATATTAAGTTTCTTTAGTCATCACAGGGGACTTGTATAAATTGTTCCTCGGGTCTATACACTAATGAGTGTGATAGAGCAGTTCTTTTCTGGGTAGGCAAAAACACAGAGCCATCATGTTAGGTCTGTCTGTGACATCCCCATAACTCCATTGTGTGAATATACATTTTCTTTATCAATTCTTCTGATGATTGACACATCTAGGTTGTTTCCAGTTTCTTACTATTATGAGTAGAGCAACAATTATCATGATTGAGCAAGTGTCTCTGTGGTAGGATGAACTGTCCTTTGTTCAAATATTTTCAGTGCATTTGTCCTGGGATTCCTCTACTTCCTTTGCTCCCATTAATTATAGATTTGGTCTTTATACAGTTTCCCAGACTGCCTGGATGTTTTGTTCCTGGACTTACCACTTTCTTTGACCAAGGATTCCATTTCTTCTACCTTGTCTTCAAAGCCTGAATCACTCTCTTTTTCTCTTATAGTCTGTTGGTGAGATTTGCCTGTAGTGTTCCTGTTTGGTTCCTTAATTTTTATTTCCAGATTTCCCTCAGTTTGGGTTTTCTTTATTGATTACATTTCTACTTTCATATTTTGAACAGTTTTCTTTAAATCATTCCTCTGTTTATTTGTGTATTCATAGGATTTATTAAATAATTTATTCATGTCTTTAAGGTGTTTGATTATATTCATACTATCTATTTTGGCATTCTTATCTTATGCTTCAGCAATATTGCATTTTTTACATGCTACTGTTGTAGGACTCTTGGATTCTAGTGCAGATACATTGTCCTAGTTGTTATTGGTTGTGTTTTATGCTGGGTTCTAGGCATTTGTGTTTGAGATGATTGTAATTATACATTCTGATATCTGGCTCTGTTTTTATTGGGTGCGTATACCATTCAATTTTTTTTTCAGTCCTCAATGGATCATAGGAGAGTGTGATGTCTGTGGGTTACCTGAAAGGGAATTTTCTGTGCTCTTGCCATATGTGGTCACTGGAGGTCCAGGGTAGAATGCATATTATGAGCTGTCTTGTTTTTTGTTTGTTTGTTTTGTTTTGTTTTGTTTTAAGTTGCTGTGAAGAGACACCATGGCCAGAGCAACTTTTATAAATAAAAACATTTATTTATGGTTGTTCACTTACAGTTTTAGAGGTTCAGTCCATTATCAATAGGGTGAGGAGCATGGTGGCATGCAAGAAGATGTGGTGCTGGAGCTGAGTGTGATTCAGAGGCAACAAGAAGCTGACTGACAGACACTGAGGGAAGTCTGAGCAAAAGGGACCTCAATGCCCATCCCAAGTGACACACTTTCTCCAACAACAAGGCTACACCTCCTAATAGTACCATTCCATCCAGGGGCTATTTTCTTACAAACCTCCACAGAGCTAACACTGTGGACTCAGTATAGACTTGAAAGGAAGGAAGAATCTGGGTGTTCCACTAGGATCTGCACAGCCCTCTGAAAATGGGGAAAGAGAGGAAGGAGATGCAACAGAAGATGGTCTGCCTAACCTCTATCTTTAATAAAGTGGATAGCTTTGTCCTTTGATACCCACGTAGGTTTTATTTGTAAGGGCACAAATAAAATATGATTTCTTAAATTTTAAATATATAACTCTTAAATGAAAAGGTTTTTTTGTTATGGTTAGGCCATATATAAATTAATAGATAAATGTTTACTAAAAATATTTTTGCTAAGATTCTCTTTTAAAATGAGGATTGTAGAAAATAAAATCCCAACAAAATTGATATTCAAAATATTTCTTTATTAAAATATATCTTATATATGATTGATTATGTATATGAACCATCTGTCTATATGTCTTATTATTTTATATAATGTACTTATTGCCAAATTGTGTAATAATAAAGTACTTATATACACTAAAGTTTTTAATTCTGTCCAGCTTCATTTGGATTCATAGGAAAAACCAGAACTTAAAAAACCCCAAAATAATGATAAAAGGCAAAAAGTATACTTAAGCAATATGACCACAAATAGATAAAACATATAAAAATAACTAATAGAGCCAGGTGGTGGTAATGCAGGCCTTTAATTTCAGCACTTGGGAGGCAAAGGCAGGTAGTTCTCTGAATTTAAGGGCAGCCTGGTCTATAGTAGGAGTTCCAGGATACCCAGGGCTACACAGAGAAATCCTGTCTCAAAACACTAAAAATAAAATAATTTTTAAAGTGACAAACTGTGATTCTTGATAATCATTTTTGTTATATACAATTTTAATATGTTAAAGTTAAATCTTTGTTGGTTAGACAAAAAGGGGGAATTCTATAGAATAATCCTTCTGTACACTGTGTGAATATATGTCACTATGATTGGTTTAATAAACAAGCTGACTGTATCTAGTGGTTTGTTAATAAATTCTAAAAGGTTTTTGTCTGTTAGTCACAAGACGCTAGTTCTGACACAGAGGTGGCCAAAGAATTAGTACTCTGGAAAACTAAAACCAGCCAAAGATATGGTAATTAATTTCTGGACATGTAACATTCCAATATATCTACATTACTGAACCTCTAATCAGTCAATCTG
The DNA here is from genome assembly GCF_004664715.2 of Peromyscus leucopus. NCBI lineage: Eukaryota > Metazoa > Chordata > Mammalia > Rodentia > Cricetidae > Peromyscus > Peromyscus leucopus. The sequence goes on along the minus strand of NC_051083.1, from coordinate 80,802,099 downwards.
AGCAGCTTCTTTTCAGGAATTTTCCTTCTCACTCCCCAAAACTACTATAACATTGTGCCCCACACAAAGGAAAACTTCCTTCACTAAATGATTATTACACACTTTTTAAAACTTATGAATTCTAACTGTGCAATTCTAATACTATACAGAGGAAAGCTGTCTACTATATCTGTTGTTTTGTACATGAGAAATAAATAATGCATTGAATTAAAGTAAAAAAAAAATTCAGACCTGAAGATGTAAGTCAAATATTTGTGCTATAAACACAGGAATTTTAGGAATAAATCAATATATAGAGTGAATGCTGAGTTTTGTACTTACTCCTAAAGCTTCCTACTCATTACAACCAGGATACATTTTGCTGATGAGTGCATCGAATTGGGGGTCTGAATCTAGTGACTGTTTGGAAATTACTTTTCTCCTGCAGATAGGGCATTCCTTTTTACCACATCTAAAGGCTGTGATGATGCAATCTTTACAAAACCGATGGAAACAGGTATTTGTAATCCTTGTGTTCTTCAGTGTATCCAAACAAATTGGACACTTAAACTCATTCCACTCATTTCTCCTTGAAGCCACATTTTCCAAGTCAGTTGTATTTGCCTCTTGAGATGTTCCTTGTAATTCATGTAAACTCTGCTGTAACGTTTCACTTTCTGGTTGCATTTCATTTATCTGAATTGCCTGAGACATGGTGGTTTCTGATGTGGCCTAGGGCTTCCCTGGTTTCAGGTTGAACTGGATTTGGGATTTTGTATCCTTAAACTTTGGTTGCTTTGTCCAATACTGAGCATTTGCTTACTCAACTAAATGGGAACATTCAAAAGTATGTATGTAAAAGCCTACAAAAATTGAAAATAAAGAGAATATGTTAGCTGCATAAGGTGAATAATCAGAGTGATGCAATCTGATGCGTCAACAGTGTATAGATGAAAGATCATGGAAAATTCATCTAAATAGGCATATATTGCCAAACTAGATTTACACAAGAAAAAACTAGAGAAACCTTGCAACAAAGAAGAAGAAAAAAAATTATTTTAAGAAAGAAAATTCTAACTTGACTAATTTTTAAAAAGAATCTTCAACACCAACCAGAAAAGCAAGGGCATCAAGACATGCCAATGCATAAGGGAAAATTTTACAGGGTTCCATTCCCAGACAAAGAACTACAGGCAACTAATGACTGCTGAAACAGGGAGAATTAGCATCTACAATGGATGTGCTCCCTTGCTTGGTTAGCCAATACAAAGTGGTAAGCCTTGAAATCACGTAAAATTAAAAAGGTCATATTTATATAATTATGCTTCTCTATGTAATGCTAACACTCAAAATTTAAAAATACAATTAATTTGAGACAGAGTAGGAGAGTATGGGAGGAGTAAAGGGAGGAAACAGGAAGGAAGTGATGCAATTATATTTTATTTAAATTTTTAAGTAATAAAAATAAACTGCAAACTAAAAAAAAACTTTTATACACTGCAAAGACAACTAAGACATTTTTAAATCTATCATTGTAAAAGTATGTTACTCACTTTTTCTCATTTGTAGATTCTATATTTTAGTGTAGAAACAGAACCGATTGTACATTGGTATGACATAAAATCCTAAGTTTGCTTGTCTGGGAGATGGGAATGGGAGGGAGTAGGGGTAAAGGGTGGGATTAAGGAGAATAATATGGTCAGAGTAAACAACATACTTGAAAATCTTTATTGAAGTCACGATTATGTACACATAATACAGATCGATAAAAAAGAAATGTTAAAACATACTTGGAGAAAAGCACAGTCACTACACATTACCGTTAAGTGTGCATTGGAAAATGATCACTGTCACTAATTACTAATTTTAGAAGAAAATTTATGAAACTGAACTGAAGCATTTTTGCAGTTGCTTTCAGACCATCCAGAAGAGACCTCTGTGAAGACTATTCTCATTAGTCATTCTTCATTTAGCACAAACCTAATCATTTATAAACTAGGCTGTGGCTCATGGGGAAAGGGATAGCATAGAAGGCGTGATTCCATGAATTTTATCCTTAGCATAACTCATACACAGAAATGTCATTATGCTATAGGCCACATAAAGTCATAACATAGTATATCTATTCATTGAAAATTAAAAAAAATGATTCTCCTACATTATTAATCACAAAAAAGTGAGAGAGGAAGGAACGGGTGTACTAGAAGTGGTCACTTTTCTAAAAAGTTATATGCCACAAATGATGAATATTTTCCTATTCTAAAAGGAATGCCTCTAAGTGTATTATCAAAAGGCTTACCAGTGAAAAGATACTTATATTCAAAATTGTGAAGTTTTTTTCATGAATGAGCCTTTCTATAAAAGGTGATCAACATATCTCAAAGTATTTTGAGCAAACCAATAGAAAAAGGCAGTGTCTGAGAAGATGTTTGCTATGTATTCAGCCTTACGATTTCTGTTAGTGTGGTTCATAGTATCTATTGAATGTTGAATTTCTGAAAGCACAAACTTATCTTACAGGGCATCAGAATATCCTGAGATGACAGCTTGATAGAGCCAGATCATTTGCCATGAAATGAACTGCACAGGTGAAAATGATAATGTGAATCTCCCATTATTTTAAGCTGAGAATAATTTTGCATTTAAATGCAGTGTGCTTACCATTCAAATGCACAATCTGAAATTTACTAAGATGTAGCTTACCTCTACGAGTTTACAGTCAATAAAGGGCTGATTTTCCAAGTGACTTTCCATTTGTATAGTAAGACAGCCCCAATATGCTCAAAGCAAATGAGATGTTTAAACCTTCAGAATTTGTATATATTCCCATGAGATAAAATTACAAGGTGATATTAACTCTCATGGAGAAAGTACTGTGTACTATTTAGGGATGGTTCTAGGTGAAATCAATTTACAGTTTAAATAACTCGAAGGGACAATGTATATCCATATTCACATCACTTAAAAAGAATATTAACATTGGGCACTCAACTGTTAGAGCGCTATAAAAGCACATGTTCCCTGCTCCCTGGTTCATTCTACAAAGTTAGAACAATTATGACTTTTGAGCCCTGGCTTTTAAATATTTTTTCTTTGACGGTGAAATCTGAATCAGTGTTCTGAATGTTGGAAGTTTGCTTTGAGACATACACTGGAGAGGATAGTGTAGGTACAGGCCAGTTCAAAGGTTTGCACAGAGGCAAGCCTGATACCAGGTAGTCACATAGAAATACTTAAACAAGAAACTTGCATTAGTATCTTGATGGCTCTCTGCTGATAATACAAATGCCCCCATATGTGTGTGTGTGTGTGTGTGTGTGTGTGTGTGTGTGTGTGTGTGTGTTTGAGTTTGCAGATAACTTGTTCCTGTTATACCAGCAATTAAGGAGCCAGGGCATTTTCCAACTTGTGCATAATAACAACAGGAGGGTCTAAAGTCTCAAAATGGCCCCAGACACATTATATCATATACAGTATAGTTTTGAGTGCCACCTTGTGGGCCTTTCTAGAGAATTACTGAAAGTATGAGCAGACAAATGTCATCTAGTCCAAAAATATTTGGGAAGGAAAAGGACTCATGTTATTTCATAAATACATCACTTAGCTCACAAATATTGACTAAGCCTTTAAAACCCACAGTGAAGGACACACTGTGCTGCTAATCACTCCTTCAGTCAGGTCATTCCATTCTCCCTTTTTATTGCACGATTTGCTCTCCTTGTTAAGCAAACTGCTTTAATTATCTCATGACTGAGTACATCTCTTCAAGAAGTCAAGAACGTACGAGAAACTTGCACCTGGTAACTTATTTTTGTGCCATGTTTGGGTGAACAGGTATGAGCAAATTGCAGATCTCTGAATCTCTACAAATGGCAAATGACTTGTGCTTAAATCTAAGGTGTGTACCATCTACTGTAACTTGCCCTTACATTCTTTTTCTATCACATTTTCCAGACCTGAGCCTCTTCTGGGTGGAGAGCCTGAAGAGGAACTCCTTAGGTGACAGCCTGCAAAGGTAGTCACTGTCTTCCTGCTGCACTGGCTTCTTGATTGCTCACGCTTAATTTTTGATTTGTGTTACTCTGGTTCTAACCCCCTTTTTTTTTTCCTCAATAAGGACCAATATACTATTAATGAGTACTTGAAGTACTATAGATAATCCATCAAAGACGTTCACACCCTTTTCCTGGGTTTAATGGAGATATAAATGCTTTCCCAAAAAGACTGTACCATAGAGCACTGCAGTCTTTTGCCACTGATAAAGTCAGAAGAGACACCACAGACCAGGTTAAGACAATGGAGTCTGGAGTCAAACCAGAGGAGTTAATCTCATTAATCAATATGTCTTTAGTTCTCAAATGCATTACAATGGCCACTTTGTTTCCAAGCACTACTTTGGAACCTCTGGAGGCATTTTGCACTCAGCCTATCCCTGCTCCTTTAATCTCCTTTAATCCCTCCCTAATCTCTACTGCCTCCCAGCTTGTTTACTTCACTTCTTTCTTTGTTGGTGCAAATTTGAGAATGGCTAGATGTTCAGCCATCACATCAATACCTCTTTTAAAACTGGATGTTGTTTGCTGTGTGAGGAACCTAAGTAAATAATATAGAAGCCTTTCCTAGACAAAGTTCAGTACCACAGTCAGACTTACCCATCTTCATGATTAATTCGAACGCTTGTGCACTGCCATGTTCTAACTATCATCCACATCAAGGGACACTTTACCCAAGAGATGTAGGAAGGAAAGAGCAGATGAGTGAACCACTGGGAAACCATGAGAACTAGTAAGGACTTCTCAGTGTATCCTTCTGTTTCCATTTGAAGACCTTGAGAGACCAGATACTGCTGAGCTTAATCAGAAGGACGATTGCCCAGTTGGCAGGGAAACTAAATGTGATACAATTCTCCTTCACTCTTTGATTCCTTTTTATGGTGCCCAACAAATTATGCATCTCTGATGGACCTTGGGGCTTATTCAGGATCCTGGAGTGTGTATCTATTACACCCCCCCCCATGGCATGAAAAGTCACTCTCGGCATCTCCCTGCATTTTCCTTGTATTTTTGGCAATTCTGGTGATTCCAGTCCCAGATGGAAATAATTTTCTCAGTTTCTTTCACCTTCTATAATGCAATGTTTGCTCATTTAGACATTCAAGGTATGTAAAGTCAATTTCCATAAATATTCCACCTGTCAGATTTAGAAAGATGGATTTTTTTTTCTGAAAGTTTTACTCTTTAAGGTACAGGAATGATTCAGAAAAAGAGACAACAGATCACTGGTAGGAACTTGATCAGGCATCTGCACCAATCCTTCTCATTGGACTGGAACACCCTACTGTCTAGGAAATGAATACACAATAGAGCACTTCTCAATTGTCTTCAGGGAAATCAGGTATGCCTGTTTCCCAAGGTATACTTACCTGTCTTTCAGGGTAGAAAATCAAATGTTCTTCTCCATCACAGACCTTCATTGGGATATACTCTAAGTAATAAGGGACAATTTAACCTTAAAATCCATAGTAGAAGAAATTAATTTACTTTTATAACATGGCATTGCACAAAAAAAATCTTGAGATTGCCCCAGGAGTCTGATACATGTCTCTTTCTTATCTTCAGATTAGTGACTCCTTATGTGCATTGTTCTTGGTAGCCTGCCCAGAGCAGTGAGAGCATGTTTTCAGCAGTCCTCTAAACTCTCACTTTCCCTTCTTATTCTATCTTTCCAGTCTGTAGTGAGTCTCTTGGTTCTGAGATCTCTGTCAGTGATTTTGTATTCCATTAGTCAGTGAGTATTTTCCTCACAATATCATGACTAATCACCCAGATAATTTGACCTTGTACTGTTTCAGCATTATTCCAGTAGTCTTGCGTGAAGAGCTCTTTATACTAGGATGAATACCCATCTAAAGGCTGAGGTCCCTTCATGACAAACAGAAGCTCAATTTGTATTGATCACTAATGATATCTGCTGAATTAACATATTCATCAGTAGTTGGACCCATAATTGATCTGGCTCAGGCTTAGAGTTATAATCTCAGAAACTTGTTGAAAGATGGGGAGATTACTCGTTGGTTGAGGCACTTGCCATTGTAAATGCGAGGGATGATTTCAGATCCCCAGAACTCACACAAATGCCATCTGGAAATAGTGACAAACCTATAATTGCAGCTTCTGAATTGGGAGACAGGGGCAATTCAGAACAAGATGGTTAGCAAGAGTAGCTATATTAGCAATCTCTGCATTTGATTAAGATACCCTGCCTCAATGAATAAGACTGGAGAATTATTACAGGTGATTTTCAGCCTTGGGCCTCTATGTGCATGAGGACTCACACACACATAAAATATGCATACATACTCACATGCCACAAATACATACAACCATGCATAAAATGGCAAAAGAAAGAGTTATAAAAAACTAGTTGAAAACTGATTTTCAGACTCTCAACAACAACAACAAAATACCCTTATGTTAATTTACAATGACACCTGTATATATTGCAGGCACTTCTGGTCAAGGAATGCTAGCCTTTCTTCATATTTTCATCTATAAGAGCATTGTACAATTTATTCTGTTCTTTTATCACCATCTTATGTGGTCAGAGGCTCCCCTTTTATAGACATTTATGTTCCTATCTCAATACCCAAATCTATAAGAACCTGGCATTTATCTTTGGGCATAATTAAGGTCCTCAGAAGTACAGGACATTCTGGGGAACTCTTCTTTTTCCCACCTGGCATTATTTATCTATCAAAAGGGAAAGTGGGACTGCTAGAAGACAACAAACAATGGGAAAACACTATGCCTAGTGAGCCACTTCCTAGGACAGATACTAGGATCAAGAAAATGATCCTGATTTGTTCACACCATTTAGCTCTCTGGAAAGAAGAACAGATTCTTTGGGTCTAGCTTGCCAGAATTGAACCACTGAGTTTCTTTCTCTCTTCTTCCCTCACTTCTCCTTTCCTCTGTCTGTCTGTGTTCTCTCTTGCCTTGTTCCTCTGAGAAAATGTGGACACTAGTGAGCTTTCCCTGTTCTTCATTATAACAAAAGCTCTTTGTATTCCAAAGTGAAATTACAGTGTTCACATAAGTACTTTGCCATCCTAATATCTTATCTTTTTGTTTTGCCTTTCAAGGTCACTACAAGCCTTCATATCTTAGCCAGCTACTGAGGATGTAACATTCTACAATTTTAAGACTCATTTGAGACTAAAAACAATGTAAAATGTCCTTTGAAAATTAAATAACAATAAACTATAAGATGAGCAGCAAACAAGAAACTTGAGCTTTAAAAATGTGTGAACAGAGAATGCTAATTTGTTATAACTTGTAATAAGAACTTTTGATAAGCTGATAAATTTGCTTTTCTTGATCTGTCATATAATATTAAAGAAAGAAATGAAGTAAAATGTAGTTGATAAGTAGAAGAAAGGAAATATAAAGATTAAAATTATATAATGAAATTTAAAAAGAAAAAAGAATACATTTTGAATAAATAAGAATTTTTATTTGACACAATATGTTATTTCTCTAAAATAAATTGACTAGGTTTTTGTCAAATAAAACAGAAATGACAGCAAAATCAGAAAGCATATAAAAATCCCAAACTGTCACAAAATTTTGAGAGAAATATAACATAAAGATAGTATATGTATGATGATTATGTTTTTGAAAATAAATAAAGACTAATTTTAATATGCAAGAAAAATAAACTCAGTTGGAAGAGCATTTCCCTGGCACGCCTAGGATTGACTCTAACTGGAGCTTATCGTGAAAAGAAGGCAGTCATTGGGAGAGATGTTCTCTTTATTTCTAAGGATCAGGAAGACCCTGGCCTATCCCTATAGATGTTACAACTGGTGAGAACACATTAGAGACAAGGAGTTCCTCATAAGTCCCTAAGAGTAACACTTATAGAGTGCCAGATAACTTTAACAACTAAGTGAGGGCATTAATTTTTGAGCTGCTCTCATGTTTTTAAATACCTGTCAGAGAAGTCTAACCAAAATAAAACAATAAACAATATTGGCTTGAGGAAGGTCAATACAGGCAAGGAAGAGAAGCAGAATAACTAATAGTAACAATTAAGCCTTAAAATATCATATTACTTTATATTTACATAAACTTACATATAACATACTTTTTTGTTTGTTTCTGAGACAGAATTTCTCTGTGTAACAGCCCTGGCTGTCCTAGACCTCACTTTGTCAACCAAGCTAGTCTCAAACTCACAGAGATCCACCTGCCTTTGCCTCCTAAATGGGGGAATTAAAGATATAAGTTGCCATGCCTGGCTATAATACACATTCTTAAAGGAAAGCATGCTACTTGACCTGAGAATGCTACTTTCAAGGGTTCTATCTCCAGCATAAGAATTACATTTCAAGTTGTTCATTAGGAGAATCTAAAAGACCCCCCCAAGCATTATAGGCTATTGTTATTGCTAGTTGGTATCTCCCAAAGATTGAAGATAAGTCCATGTTCCTGGAGACACTATGTACTTTGGATATAGGACTTAGAGGACTGGAGCTGGATCTGACCTGAAAGCCTCCTCCTGGAGGATCAGCTTTCTTAGAATCTCAAGATGCTACATAAGCTGCCAAAGTAGAAAAGTAATACCTGTAAACCACAACAAGGACCAGCAAGATAAAATATTCCTTAAGGTTCAATAGTGGCACTCATATCTTGACAGTAACAAACAGCTCTATACTTGGACTTAATGTCAGCTCAACAGGAAGGAAATTATGCTCAGTACTCAAAACCTAGCCAATTATTTGAGACTTGTGCAGTCATGGACCTTAGAGGAAAACCTACTACCACTACTTTATTAGACTGGCATAATCCCTAAGTACATTTTAAATGTGTATCCTTATAAATACAGATGAATGAAGCTCTCACTCCTAACAAAAGAAGCTTCTGTAATGAAGAATATTACAGAAAATCACAACAGGTTGAAATGCAAAGAATAATTGATCAAAGGGTCCCTAGTCCCAACAGATATATCTATAATACAACTAGTGCACCTAAAGTTCAGAGAACATTGCAGAAGAGAAAAAAGTTAGACTGTAAGAGCCAGAGAACAAAGAAGTCTTCTGTGAGATTTTTTTCTCCTATAAATGAAAAGTAAGCTGTACACATGATACTTCAACAATATAGCTGCCTAAATAAGATGTCAACAATTACAATACAAAGGGCATGCTAATGTGAAAGGGGAAAATCTCATAGGGTCTCACTCCTAGATGAAGAACTATGAACAATATGAATGTTTTAGAAGAAGTCTTATTCTTCCCTTGGAGTGAGCCCCCAAATTGGTTATTCAACATTAAGTGGCCAGTCCTGAAATCATATGCATACAAACAACACTAAGTGGACTCAGCACATTTTATTTATAAAGTTATGAACACACACATACACACATACTGCTGTGGATATCACTCTATATAAATAAAACACTGATGGCCAATGACCAGGCAGGAAGTATAGGCAGGACAAAGAGAGAGGAGAATTGGGGAAACAGGAAGAAGGAGGAGAGACACTGCAGCCACCGCCAGGACAAGCAGCATGTAGAGACTCTGGTAAGCCACCAGCCACGTGGCAAGGTATAGATTTATAGAAATGGGTTAATTTAAGATAAAAGAACAGTTAGCAAGAAGCTTGCCACGGCCATACAGTTTATAAGTGATATAAGCGTCTGAGTGATTATTTTATAAGTGGATTGTGGGACTGCGGGGCTTGGGGAACCTGGAGAGAAGCCCTCCAGCAACAAATGGCGCCCAACGGCTCGAGTTTCCACCTTAAACCTGAGAATATTTAATAACCAATTCTAAACAGAGCCCAAATCAGGTTCCTACTTCTTGTCTCATACGGGCAGCTAGATGCGGCAAAATGCAAGTTTGGACACTGGCGGGTTCCTGGCGGGTGCGTTTGACCGACAGTATGGCGGAAATGAGGCATCTGCCAGCGTCAAATTAAGCTGTGTGGTAGATTTAGTCTTTACTAGTATTTAAAAAAAAAAAAAAGAGGTTTCTGGGCTACACGCTGCTTTGATAAAAGCTTAGACCCACTATTTCTGAGACTTGATGACTCCCAGAGCTGGCGGAAAACGTACCCCTGCCATGTTGGGAAGCTGAAATGGGCGGAGCCAGCAGCCACAGCGCTGTTTCAGGCTTACAATTGTACAGTTTAAAGCAATAGGCTCAAGGCTCAAGTTACTATAAAACATAAGCCACATAAAGATGGCTACCACACAGAGAATCTGGATTATGTTCTCTTTGATATTCGTAACTAAAGAAAAACATTTGATTACAAAAGCTGTTGAGTTATGCCAAAATGTATATTTTAAAGGTACCTTGACTTCAAAATTTGGATATAAGGATATGTTACTTTGGAAAAGAGGTTCTGCTTTTGTTTCCACAGAAAGCCAGAGACTGTGGACTTGTTCCAGATTAAGATACATCAGGTTTCACCAGCCAAGACCCCCTGAAAGGACTCCGATGACACCATGGCCCAGATGATCCAACATCCAGATCGGTTTCAAGGCAACTGGTTCACACAATACAGCCTCACGGACTACCCCATAGGTCTAAAATTTTCTTTGCATCCCCATAAGATACAGCGCCCCCCTCCAGCAGGAAGTAGTAAGAGATGCTATGCCCAAATTCCCAAATATACCAAGCTGGCTTTAGAGGTGGAATTGGCTCACTCCCCCTCTAAACCCAGACATATTGCTTTAAAAAAAAAATGGTTGAGGGATTCTTGTGTCCCAAATCAGAAGAGCCCTCTGGTGTGGGACAGAGAAAAACCAATATTTTTATTTAAAACAGGTTGATTATAAATGTGATCTCTTTCTAAAAAACAAAAGGGGATATGATATATAGGAGGATATGGAGATGATAAGATAAAAGGGTAGATTAATGAACCTACTTTTAAAGAACAACTTGTTTAAAATGTTTTACATTGGTATAGATTTTAGTTTATGTTTAAAATGTTTTACATTGGTATAAATTTTAGTTCATTGATACAAACTTGGAGTTAATTTTGTTATACTGTATATATATATATATATATATATATATATATATATATATATATTTCTATTCTTGTTTGAGGTATTATGTTTATATAACTCATTTAAAATTGTAATGGATAATTAAAAAATAGATTAATAATTAGTCATCTATGATAATCATATCTGTAGCCATGTTAGTTAAGTCTTCTAGGTATACATAGATATATTTCAGATAGATAGGTAATCTTCAAACACTTCATAGACCTGGAGAATATGGCATTTAAATAACTTAGAATTCTGTTGACGAGAGACACAATTGCTCCTGGCTACACCAATTTGATCCCGAGAGAATGTTGGGCTTCTAAGACATTTCCATTTGGAAGTTTGTCTTTTTGGCACAAAATGGCCTACTGGGCAAAGAACTGCCCTTGCCTTGATGGCTGACAGTACAAATGCAATGCTGTCCTTTCTGGACAAGCGGGACACAAGGAAAGCGACCACTGTACTCTGCCAAGACAGGGTAAGATGGTCTCTTACAATTCCTGCTTCTAAAAATGGTCTGTCAGATACTCTAGGCCTGTAGCCAATTTGAATGCACCAACAATGCTGAGAAACATTAGGTGACTGTCCAGGCTGCCAGCTGTCTTGGTCTACTCTTGCAAGATTCCCGAAAGTTGCTTGCATCCATCTACCATTTCTCAGGTACCATTATGTTCCTTCTCAGGTCTTTGATGAGGTTGAAGACTAGATAGTCATAATTTCATCAGTTATGATAAAAGATAAGTTAGCTATAAAACCTTAAACTCACAAATATAAGATAGATAGGACATCTTCTTTAATATTGTAACTATAATTCTTGCTCGGTAATTGTTTTGTTATATGTATTTTTACCATGTTAAAGTTAAAACCTTCCTTTTTAAAAAAAAAAGAAGAAAGGGGAAGTGCTGTGGATATCACTCTATATAAATAAAACACTGATGGCCAATGACCAGGCAGGAAGTATAGGCAGGACAAAGAGAGAGGAGAATTGGGGAAACAGGAAGAAGGAGGAGAGACACTGCAGCCACCGCCAGGATAAGCAGCATGTAGAGACTCTGGTAAGCCACCAGCCACGTGGCAAGGTATAGATTTATAGAAATGGGTTAATTTAAGATAAAAGAACAGTTAGCAAGAAGCCTGCCACGGCCATACAGTTTATAAGTGATATAAGCGTCTGAGTGATTATTTTATAAGTGGATTGTGGGACTGCGGGGCTTGGGGAACCTGGAGAGAAGCCCTCCAGCAACACATACATACACATGCATATACATACAACCATAATTATAAAAGAAAAGAAGCCTCAAATTTGAGGAGTAAGGGGATGAATGTAAAGGAAGAGATGACTCAACGAAATCAACATCTTCAGTAAATGATACTGGGGAAAACTAGACAAGAGTAATTTAAAGACTGGCCAAAATTCTCATAGTGATATGTTTCAGTCAGAGAACATGACTTTTTAAGAGTTTACAAAGACAACTGATTATACAGATGTTCCTAAGTAAAATAAATAATACTATAAAAATCCTACTAGTGCCTTATCACGATTTCATCTTTATGCCTAATTTTATAAAATAAACATAATTCTATATAAATACACAGATAATTTCAAGGCAAACTATTGGGTTGCTTGAATATCTCATCTTCACCAATAGACAGGTCTGAGGAACAAAAAAATCCAATGGGAAAATGTCAGTGATGAAAGGCATCACACTTCAGATGGATTTGACAGACCTTCCTAGAATATTTCACTTAAAAACTGTGGAATATGGGCTGGGGAGATACATTAGTGGTTAAGAAAATAAATATACTGCTCTTAGAGAAGACCTGAGCTCAGATCTCAGAACCCATGTAGAGCAGCTCACAACTACCTGTAACACCAGTGACTGGGGACCTAACTCTTGTGGACTTTACAGGTACTTTCATTCACACATGCGCGCGCACACACACACACACGCGTGCGCACACACACACACACACACACACACACACACACACACAGAGATACACACACAATTAAAAATAAAATAAATATTTCAGAAATACACAATATTCATTCTACCTATCACCTCACAATACTTTCTCCAATGTAAATATAACTTTTAAAAATTAATTTGATGAATATTACTGCTTTGAATGCATATATGCATGTGTGCCATATGGATGCCTGACATCTGAGAAGGCCAAAACAAGGCATCAGGTGTGCTGTATTTAAAGTCACTGATGGGCCGGGCGGTGGTGGTGCACGCCTTTAATCCCAGCACTTGGGAGGCAGAGGCAGGCGGATCTCTGTGAGTTCGAGGCCAGCCTGGTCTCCAAAGCGAGTTCCAGGAAAGGCGCAAAGCTACACAGAGAAACCCTGTCTCAAAAAACCAAAAAAAAAATAAAAAAATAAAAAAATAAAGTCACTGATGTTTTCTGCTAACAATGTGAAATCTGGGAATTGAACCATGGTCTATGTAGACAAACTTCTAAATGGTCTTATTAAATAAGAAACACAAAGTCAAATATATGGGTGAAAGCCTTAGAGATCAGGGAAATAGTGAGAGACACCAGCTAGCTTTAACTCACCATGACACTGTAGCCTCCCAAGAGAGCTACTTCCTTTCTACCCAGGCTCTTATTGCCTTGCTGTTCTGCCCTCTCATTGGCTCTTAGCTGAGCTAATTTATTTCCTTGTTGCTGCCTGTTTGTACAGACCTCCAGGTCTCTAGGGTTGGAACTAGGATTAAAGGCATATATCAGCATGCTTGGCTGTTCCCTAGTATGGCCTGAACACACAGAGACTCTGCCTACCATGTGATCAGTTTTAGGGTATGTGCTACCACTGCCTGACTTTTGTGTTTACCTTAAAATGGCTTGCTATTCCCTTTGATCTCCAGGCATACTTTATTTATTAACATACAAATAAAATATCACCACATATCAGCACAAATAATATATCACTACATTTTCCCTTTTTTTGTCTAATAAAAAGAATAAAAAGTATAACTAATATAAGAAAAACTATATACAATAAGTACAATGACTATATACAATATATACAAGCAATAAATGCATCAGCAATGTCTAGTCCATTTGCATTTGACAAATTCAGAGAAAATATTCCATTATCTATCCTATTTTGGTATGCCCAGAACACACCTGATTTACTTTCTATCATAACTTATATTACTAACAGAGAGTCTAAAATGTACCTAATTTACTTTCTATCTTAACTTGTATTATCAACAGAAAACTATGCTATGATGTCTTTCAAACTTATACATTTAACACCTCTTAATGAGTTTCTTTTCTGAAATTTCTTAACAAGGAAAACTGTAACTACAATGATCTAATCTTCAACTCCCTCAGAGACTCAAAAAGGAAATAATATTACCTAGTAAAACAGAAAGTGAAAACAAGTGACTTTCAAAAAAATATTAGTTGACAGAAACAGCCAGCTGCCTGGACAGTCATCTGAAGATTCTGGGCAACATTGGGGCATCATCTTTGGCCCATAGGCCTATTCTCTCAGTCACTTTTCTCTGTGTCCTATAGAATGTCTGGCAGTCTCCTCTGTGAAGCAGGAATATGAAGGATCATTTTGCCTTGCAAAGTTCAGTTGTCATCTTCCTATGGGTCCTGCATGACTAGTTAATATAACATTTTGTCAAGCAGTCCAGGCAAGAACAGTTTCTTGCCCAAATGGCTATTTTTGCCAAGAAGAATATAAACACCACATAGAGTATCTTCGATGCCCATCTTTCTTTTTGAAATAAATCGGTGCTGCCAGGAGCAAACATATCTCTATCCAGAAAGTCTGTTTTTGAAACATTTTAAATGCCATATTCTGTAGGTCTTCGACGTGTTTGAAGATTATCTACCTAATTGAATTATATCTATGTATACCTAGAAAACGTAACATGACTATAAGTTTGACTATCATAGAAGACTATTAATCTCTATTTCTTAATTATCCATTACAATCTAAATGAGTTCCATAAAGAATCACCACATTTCAGCACAAATAAAATATCCCCACAGGTCTAGTGGTACAGCAGTAAAGATACTTAAAAACTGAGCTATCCCCTCTCCAAGAAAATGACATTGTAAGTCGTAAAGCAAGACTTAACAAGAAAACTTCAATGACTTTTTTAAAAATACTTTTCTGATTAGAACCAACTAGAACTGGAAATGAAAAGAAAGAGAAACTGCAAAACACAAAAATTCATGGTGATTGAACACCCTACAGAGTGATGAACTCATCACTGAAAATCAGGAATGAATCTTTAAAATTCATACAACTGACTAAAAAGAAAATCATAGCATGCTAAAACCTGTGAAAGATAAAGGAAAACAACCAGATGAAAGCAGTTTATAGTTAAAAGGACTTAATAATTAAAATTCAGAGAAACCCTCAGTAAATAACTTAATGATTCACTTCATGATTTTAATCAAACAATAATAAACCAAAAGAATAGAAGCAAATATTTAAGATTAGGGAAGAAAATACTGAAATGTAGATAAATGGAATACAAAGAATCAATGAACCAAAATTTGGTTCTTAGACAAGATATACAAGAATGACAGACACTGAATCCAAAAATATTAAAACAGAAAGAAAACCAAAATTAATAATATTAGAGAAGTAAAAGTAAATATTGTAGACATGTCAAAGAAATTCAGGTTATTAGGAATACTTTGTAAATCTATGTTCCAATAAAATAGTGAAACTAGAAAATGATAAATTTCCAGGTATATATATCCCACAAAATTAAAAAGATATAAAGAACTTAAATATATTTTAGTTATTTTTCTATTGCTGAGATAAAACATTATAACTAAGGGAATTAATAAAAGAAAGTGTTTAATTTTAGAGTTCCTGATAGCTAAGTGAAATAACTGAGGGATCACATCTTGATCCACAACCAGGTAGTAAAGAGAGAGCACTGGGGATCTCATTTGTCTTTTGAAACCTCAAAGCTTTCCCCCATTGATACATATTCTCCAGAAGGGCAACACCTCCTAATCCTTCCTAAACTATTTCACTAACTGTGGATCAAACATTCAAATATATGAGTGTATGAGTGGGGACATCTCATTTAAACCACCATATTCTACTCACTAGCCTCAGTAGGCTCATAGCTATATCATAATACAATAACGTATTTAGTCACATTTCTGAAGTTACCATAGTCTTTTGCAGTATTAACACAGTTTACACAAACAATGAACAAAATATATTCTGAGAATCAAGGCAATCTCTTAATTGTAACTTCTCATAAAAACAAAAAGCAAATCACATACATCCAATACATAGTGGCACAGAATATATGTTACCATTCTGAAAGGGAGGAATTGAGGCATGATGAGACAATACTGAACCTAAAATATTCGGTGTCTTAGAGTACTATTGCTGTGAAGAGACACCATGGCCATAGCAACTCTTATAAAAGAAAGTATTTAATTGGGGCTTCCTCACAGTTTCATAGGTTTGTGTCCATTCTCATAATGGTAGTGAGAATGGAGGCATGTATTCAAACATGTTGCTGGAGAAAAATTACCTGGGAATTCTGTATCTGAATTCACAGGCAGCAGAAAGTGAGACTGGGCCTGACATGAGCTTTTGAGACTTCAAAGCCTACACCCAATAACACACCTACTCTAATATGGCCACACCCATATGAGTCTATTGTGCCATTCTTATTCAAATTACCATAGTCTGAAAGCCAAGAGGGCAAATTCCAACTCTTAAAGCTCCATTTTTTATGTCAAAGGGCTTAGACAGTATTGCCTTTTCAGTTTTGGTGCTCTGCTTAAAATATACTCTTCTCTTTTAAAATGGTTCCACTGCTTGCATGCAGCTCTCCCTGACAAATACTCCATAGCTCTGATATCTCAAACATCTTGGGGTCTCCAACACAATCTAAGCTCCACTTTCATAGCTTCATGCAATGACTTCTCAGGGCCTCCATGCAGGGACTCCACTGCCACATGCTTGTCTTTAAGAGCTCTCCCTAACCACAGAGGAATATTAGACAACCCCTTTAGTCATATAGCTTTCATCACTCTAAAGCCTGAACCACGTGGATCACATTGCCAAGTTTGAATACAAAATTGGAGTGAACCTTGGCCCCCTTGAAGCATATTTATTGCAGCTTTGATTTGTTGTAGCTTCCTAGGAACAGAAAACATTTAGGCCTACTTCATCAAGTTGGAAGCTTAGCTTGGTGGAAGTTTGATATACATTACATTTCCCAGTGTTCTTTTTTTCTTATTTAAACTATATATTTTTAATTTCTTTTTGCCTACTTGCTCTGATAGTAATATAATTTATCTTAGCCAATATGGAAGTAAAAATAAAAAGTAAAAAATGAAAAACCTCTCAAAAATTGAAAATGGAACTAATACATACAGTTACTGTGTAGATGTCTGAAGAATCTAAATGAATATACCAAAGTTGTACTTACACATTCTTGTTTACTGTAACTCCAAAATGATATAATTAACCCCAGTGTCTTTCAAGACATGAATAAATAAAAAATATGATATATATGTATAGTGCAATTAATTCACATGTAAAATAGAATATAATGTTCTCTCAAAAAATGGAAACAGCTAATGATCACCATATTATGCCAAAGGACCAAATGTAAAAAGGCCAGTATTATATGGTTTCTCATACTTGTGGATCAGACACAGAAAATCATGTGTACACATATGTGAATGTGTATAGAATCACATATATGTATTTATGACATGAAAGCAAGGGAGAATAAGGCTAAAAAAAAGCATATTGGCTGGATGGAATATAAAGAAGGGAGAGAAAAGAAGGTATGGTGGGTGAATATGCTCAAAGTGTATGACAATACTTAAAAGAAATTGTCTTGATAAAAGGCAGGACTATAAGTTTTTCAGGTAGATAAATGTAGTGGTAGATAATCATTCTCAGTGAAGATCCAGAAAGACAAACAACAGATGTCTTCTATTAGTTTGAAATGTTAGCGATAAATTCCAGTCAAAACCCATGCCAGGGAAAATAATTGGTCTTAAGGATGAATTTACAATTGTTTAGATAAATGGACATGACATCAAACTACCC
The DNA here is from genome assembly GCF_004664715.2 of Peromyscus leucopus. NCBI lineage: Eukaryota > Metazoa > Chordata > Mammalia > Rodentia > Cricetidae > Peromyscus > Peromyscus leucopus. Next base: position 80,783,987 of record NC_051083.1, on the reverse strand, counting down.
TCTAATTTTGCTTATACCCATTAACAAATGCTACTTTCAGGCTTCATCAGAGAAACTTCTGCTTAATATTGAACAGCAGTGAATACAAACACATATGACTACTCAAGGTTCTTCTTGGCAATATATATTCATTCCAATTATAAGCTTAATGTAAGTTTGGTTACTTATATGGAGTTTGCACAAGAATGCCTTTATCAACAGCCAACCACAGAGTTTGTGGGACATGGAGAACCACTCCCATCAGTTGTATACCTACTGTTGATCTCTCAAGCAAAAATGAAGAGTTACAAACTCACAATCATAGATTTCTCAGATTGAACTCATTGGATATCAAACAAAACAAAAGCATATGAATATGAAAAAATAGACTTGTAGGGAAAGGAAGGAGTTGATAAGGAAAGAAAGGAGACATGGGTATAATAATCAAAGCATATTTTATAAATGTATAAAAATGTCAAAGAACTATGGGCAATTAATTCTGAGAGTGAGAGACTAGTTTTCCTCAGGATCCATCCTCTGAGTTGATTATCTATCAATAAGTGCTCATCCCAGAAATCATACATACAAACAGCACAAGCAACACAAATTTGTATAATTGGATAATATTTACATATTATACATTAACACACAAACACACACATGTAAAGGAAAAAAGGCCATGGGTATAGCAGAGAAAAAGGGTCTGGTAACTTGAAGTGGGAGGAAGAGGAGAGGGAAGTGGGGTGCTGTGGAATAATCCTTCTGTACACTGTGGGAATATATGTCACTATGTTTGGTTTAATAAACAAGCTTACTGCCCAATAGTTGAACAGGATAAAGTTAGGTGAGGTAAAAGCCACAAGCCTGGAGCAGCACATAGACTAATAGAAATGGGTTAAGTTATAAGAACTAGTTAGTAACAAGTCTGAGCTATTGACCAAGCACTTATAATTTATATTAAGTCTCCAAGTCAGTTATGTAAGAAACAGCTGCTGGTTACTTAGAAGCAGGTGGTTGGAAAAGGAAAATTCCATCTACAAATGGGTGTAGATCCACATAAGACCTAAAAAACTTTAAAAAGGTTCTAAACACAGAAAAATGGAATCAAATGCAGCATCCTCACCTCACAGTCTCACACTAGCCACAGTGCAGAGATTCATCTCCCCACAACTGCTTGTGAGATGAAGCCAGTCACAAAGCTCCATGAGCTAAGTTGTGTGGCAGGTTACTGCAGGCTCTCACATAGACTACAATGCAGAGAGGCTTCTCATAGCTGCTGCCTACAGACTTAAGTGACCACTGCAAGCTCTGCTAGTACCCTGACAGAAAAGGTTACAGACATTCAGGAAAGATAGATTGAGAGGGAAAAAAACTATAAACAGGTTACAATGTGTTTAAAAATATACATACACTTAAGGACAGAAAAGAAAAAGGGTAGAGAAATTCCTTCAAAAAGAAATAGAGTGATAAAAATTATAATAAGCCACATAAAACGGGAAATATACAGAGAGTCTGGATTCTGTATGTTATTGTGTTTTATTTAAATATTTTGTCTACTAAGAGACATTGGATTATAAAAACTGCTAGATTCAACCAACCTATATATTTTAAAAATACCTTGACATCAAAATCTAAGTCAAAATATATATTTCCAGGTTAAGGAAAATGAGGTTTGATCTAGGAAGACCCCCTGAAAAATCTGAGCATAAACATAAAGAAATAAACCTAGAAAAACTCTAAGACACACGATGGATATTTTACCTACTCAAACATAAAACAAATCATCTTTGGCTGAATTATATACAGTGCATATTGTATACTTGTATTATTGCAGATATGTGTGTTACCTTTAAAAGTTTATGTATTTTCAGAGCAAGGGGTCCAAATACCAATGAAAATAAATGCCCCATATAATTCAGCATTTCAAAATCCTTCTGTTGCAGTCTCCCCACAACTCTCTATCCAGAACAGCCTCACATAATACTCCATTCAGTATTATAATCTTTAATTTATAATTATAATCTTAAATTTTCTCAGGATCCCCCAATAATAATAGCACCCACAAACAACATGAAGCAGTCTAGAGAACTATGTCACATTCCCAAAAGATGGGTTATGGATTTTTATTATCATTTAAGGGAGGGTTGGTTTTCAAGTTGTTATTGGTAATGGTCAGGAAAAAAAGCTAAACAAAGGAGATTAGGTTCAGAAATATCATTCTATAAAGAAAAGAAGGAATATAGTAATCAGAGGATAAAATGGTAGATTATTGAATCTACTTTAATCCAAAAAGCAGCTATTAATCTTAAATATTTTACATTGGCATGGATTTTGATTTATTATACAAATTTAAAATTAATTTTGATACACTGTATGTGCATTTCTACTCTTGTTCAAGGTATCGTGTTTATGCAGCTCATTAAAATTGTAATGTATAATTATGAAAAACAGATTAATAGTCATTCCAAACAGTCAAACTTATAGTCATGTTAGGTATGTTTTTGAGGTCATACAAATATATATTTATATAGATAAATAGTCTTCAAATTCTTCAAATACCTATAAATATGGCACTTGACATATTTAATAACATATTTAATAATAAGGCTTTTCATGACAGTGAGGCATGTCTAGTCCTGGCAATATCAATCTACTTCAGAAAAGATTACCAACATTGAAGAAACTCTGTATGAAATTAGTTTTCTTTGTGGCAAAAGCTAGCCATGTGGGGGAAGAAACTGCCCTTGCCTCAATTGTTGACAATATAGTGTCCAAACTTGACCAGTATGATGCAAGAAAGGCAACTGCCAAACTTTTCCAAAACAAGACAGGACAGGCCTTCAAAATTCCCTGTTTCACATGAAAGTCTGTCAGATATATTAGGCTCTTAGGCCACAGTTGGATTTCCCAATGTTATAGAGGAACTTTAGGTGCCTGATATTCCTGTCATCTGTCATTAGGTAACATTTTATTCTTCTTAGGTCTTTGATGGAGTTAAAGATTATATAGTTAAACTTACAGTTTTCCTTAGTCATGATTGAAAGCAAATTAGGTATAAATCTATAAACTCACCAAGATAAGATAGATAATAGAGTATTTTCTCTAATTTTGACAACTACAAATAGACTGGATAATGTAACTGTGATTCTCGATAATTGTTTTTGTTATATACAATTTTAATATGTTAAAGTTAAATCTTTTTTGGTTAGACAAAAAGGGGGGAATTCTATAGAATAATTATTGGTGAAATTATTTTGGCCACTCCACGTAGTTAAAAGGATATTTATTTAATGGCGTAACTCACAAATTAAGTGATAGGTAGGTCGCAGGGTCTGGGAAAGGTGTATCGCAATCCAGCAGTGTTCTCTGGATCTCTGCTTAGTCCACCTCTAACGTTCAGCATCCCGGCACAGAGAGAGTGCACAGAGAGAACACAGAGAGAGAGAGCTGGCCCAGCCAGCTCTCGTGTCTCCAGGTGCCTCCCCTGGCCCCGCCTTGTAGGCGTGACAGTTGCCAGAGTCTCAATGGGGGTTGGAACTTCCAGATCCAACCTGGAATGGCTACCCACTACAAATAATCCTTCTGTACACTGTGTGAATATATGTCACTAACATTGGTTTAACAAACAAGCTGACTTGACAATAGGTGAACAGCATAAAGATAGGTGAGAAAGTCAAACTGAGAATGATGGGATGAGAAAGGACTCAGTCAGAGGAGTAGCCAGCTAGATGGAAAATGAGTTGGACACACAAAATGGTGTAGAGGTAAGAGCTATGATCCTCAGGGCAGCACAGTGATTAATAGAAATGGGTATAAGTCTGAGCTATTGGCCAAACATTTTTAATTTATATTAAGTCTCCAAGTCAGTTTTTTGGGAAGCAGCTGCTGGTTATTTGGGAGCCGGCAGTTGGGACAGGAAAACTCCATGTATAGTAGGGAATGATGTATGTTTTAATTTAAAAAATTAAAAATTAAAAATCAAATGTCAAAAAATAACAGGCAGAATGCCCTTAGAGACTATGAATAAAAATCCCCCTATGTCTGTTATTGGCTATGAACTTCATGAACAAATGCTGACTAGTGAATATCAGCAGTACTGCCTCTGAGCTTCATTGGCTATGTTCTTGGTTCCTCTGTAATAGCTTTTTTTTTCATAATGCAGGCTAATTCTATGTTACTCTTATTCCAGCTTTATTGCATCTAAAGGTTAATATGATTCTGGTAGCCACAAATCTATCCAAGAGTTAGCCTGATGGAAGCTCACATTGTTTATTTGGAGGAAAATGAGTATACAGCTAAGTCACTATTTTATGGCAGATATCTCCAAGTTAAAACATTCTTTTCTGGAGGAGGCATGGCTCATTATACTTAGCACATAAACAAAAGTTCAGATGGCTAGCACAGGAGAAATTTGGAAGTCTCCATAGCCCCTCTCTGGATACATAAAACAAGTAAACTCTTACTGGGGGAGTGTACTCTGGCAGTTCAGTTGTTGACCTGCCTGCAAGTTGTGCAGAGTACTTTAGGGTTGCAGCTTCTGTGAGCTGTCACCCATATTAAGATAGGATTTTCTTCCATTGATACAAATGCTTTTGAATCATTCTTTCTCCTTTTAAGTGACCTTCCTACACATACTCCTATTGGTATTCCCAATAAAAGTCATTGGTTCACCAAGTAAGAGTTTGATGCAATAATTGCTTTATTCTGTTATGAGTTGTGGTAATATATTGTGCAGCCCAATAAAGCTTATCAGAGAACAGAGCCAGTCACTAAATTAGACATAGAGGTAAGACAATGGTAGCACACAACTTCAATTCTATCACTCGGGAGACAAAGATCCATTTATCTCTGTGAGTTCAAGGTCAAACTGGCCTACATGAGAGAAAGAGAACCGGGCAGTGGTGAAACATTCCTTTAATCCCAGGAAGCAATATGGCAGGACACAGAAAGGTACATAAGGCATGAGGAAAAAGGAACTCACTCTCTTGAGGCTGAGGATTTCATAAAGGTAAGCTTGTGGCTGCCTGTTCTGCTTCTTTGATCTTTTAGTTTTCACCCCAATAGTTGGCTATAGGTTTTTCTATTAATAAGACCTTTTAGGATTTGTGTTTCAATGAATGTTGTGTCTTTGGTGAACAGATAAGTTTGTGAGTCTCTGCATTAGTTACTTTTCATTGCTGTAATAAAAATTTCAGGAGCAAAACCAACTTATAGAAAAAAATAGTTTACTTGTCTTATTGTTCCAGATGTGGGAAAGAGTAATAGCAGGGAATATATGAAAGCAGGAGTCAAGAGTAGGAAGTTCATTAATCATATTTTGTCACACGGGAAGCAAAGAAAGCATATGGGAAGGGGGATATACTCACCAAATACTCACTTCTATTGACATATTTTCTCCATCAAGACTCCACCTCCTAAATGCTCCATAACATCCTCAAACAGTGCTATAAATAGGAGATCAAGTGTTCAAACACATGAGCCATTGGACAATATTTCTCATTCAAACAACCAGAGTGCACATTGTATCTTCTCAAGAAAAGTCTGTCACACAACAGCATCAACACTTTGCTTGATCATGAAATTCCTTAGACTTCCCAAGAATCCCTAATTGGGAGGATGACAAAAGCTGTTGGGGTTAAGTATGGCCCACATATTATGCTTCCATCTTTATGTTCTTATTATTTACACCTGTAACCATCTTAGCTAGGTGATCAATCCATATCTAAGTGCTTACTGTGTGCTAAATGCCAGACCTGTTCTGCTGTTTGACAGGAATGTAGAAGTAAGGAAAGATGACATGATCCTGCTCTGAAGATGCCCAGGCATAGAGGGTGACAACTTGAAAAGATGCAAATGATTGATTCAGATGGTGAGAGATGCTTTAAAAAAAATAGTTTAGAAGATTGTGTCTATTTGCACATGTTATGAAAGGTGATAAAATTGGTTGAAAAATTAAAGCATGAATAGGAGCCAAGTTTGCACAACTTTTGGGGAATGAATTTTCAACAGAAGCAAGAATGAGTGCAAAGTTTCTGCAGTAAGAAAGAGTATGTGACATCCAAAAAACTACTTGAAGACAATGTGGGGAAAGCATTTTAAAAAGGGATAGAATAAAACTGAAATAATTCAGATTCAAGATTACCTTGCCTTGTAGCAAGGAAATGAGTTTCAGTGTTACTCTGTCTTCAGGTGAAAAAGAGCGCAAGCTTTTGATGTTATTTAAATTATCCTTTTAGAAAACGAGAGTTGGCTTCTTTTGGAAGAGCTACCGAAGAATAAGTGCAGAAGCCTGGAGAACAGGTAAGGACTAGCTAGCGTGGGGAGGCAACTAGAACCAGGCTGATGACATGAGTGAGAAGAGGAGAAATATGAAATAACTTGGAAGAAGGATGACTGTATGTGGGAGATCTCAATGGAGGGTTTGGGGTATATGCACAGTGTTATTTTAGATGGCACTATATTTATTGAGACAGAGATACATATCTTTAGTGGAAGAGAACTCAGAGCTCAGATTTGAGCAGCTTCTACATGAGGTTTTTGTGAGACAATCAAGTGAGCATACATAAAAGCCTGTAGCATAGAAACCTGCTTGTTCTGGAGATCACAGCTTGGGATGCCTTCAGCTATGGCAGAGAGTTAGTTGCAGGAATCTCAGGCAACTTTATGAAGAGGGTGGATAGGAAACAGAATAAGGTCCCATGTTTGCAGTTGAAGATACTAATGTGTAAGATGAGGAAAAACAAATGCCATGTGTTGATGTATCCAACCGTCTTGTTAAATAAGAAACACAGAAACAATGTAAAAGAGAAAGCCGAGAGGTCAGAGCTCAGAGCTAAAATCTCACCCTTCCTCCTGCTGTCCCAGCTTCGCGAAAAGAGACCTACTTCCTGTTGGTTCGTTTTTTTTATAGTATGTTGTTCTGCCTTCTCATTGGTTGTAAACCCAAACACATGACTGCCTCGTCACTGTCTGAATGTACAGCCCCCTAGGTCTTAAAGGCATGTCTCCAATGCTGGCTATATCCCTGAACACACAGAGATCTTATGGGATTAAAGGCGTGTGCCACCACCGCCACACTCTTGCTATGGCTCTAATAGCTCTGACCCCCGGACAACTTTATTTATTAACATACAATCAAAATAATATTTCAGTACAATTAGATTACCACCACAGCCATGGACTCTGGAATTTCCTTTTCTCTGTCATTTGCATTTGCACCTGACTGCTACTTTCACAAAAGGAATAGCAGAGGAGAAGCCTACTAGGCTGTCCACAGTGCTAGAGCAGAGCAGATGGACAGAGGGCAGAGGTTCCTCCAGCACTTTGGCAGGTGAAGGCTCCATCTTACATATGCTGCTCAGGACAAGAGCATTCCTCTTCACATCCTTCAGACCCATTCTAAACTGACCTCCTGAAGAAGGTGAGGTTCTGAAAAGACACTCTCCACTCATACCACATCCTGGCTGCCCCTTCAGTGCTGCACCTCAAGCTTGCTGTGTAAGTATGTATTGGGTGTAGCTAGAGTTTTTCTGGTCCTGCCTGGCCCAAGGTCAGGACAAATCTCTCTCACCTGCCAGTCCCACAGCTGCACGGACCCAACCGAGTAAACACACAGAGACTTATATTGCTTACAAATTGTATGGCCATGGCAGGCTTCTTGTTATCTATTTCTTCTATCTTAAATTAATCCATTTCTATAAATTTATACCTTGCCACATGGCTTGTGGCTTACCAGTATCTTACATGTTGGTACTCATGGCGGCAGCTAGCAGCGTCTCTCTGACTCAGCCTTCTACTTCCCAGCATTCTCCTCTCTGCTTGTCCCACCTATACTTCCTGCCTGGCTACTGGCCAATCAGCATTTTATTTATACAGAGCGATATCCACAGCACTTGGGTGATATTAATCCCACTTCTTTATTCACAGTAGCAACTGAGAAATTGACCTGCCTTATATCCATGCATTTATCTGAAATTGTTTATATATCTTCTTTAACTTGAGAGTTTTATCTCTTTTGCACGATGATTCACTTAAAAATTTGAAGTCTTATTCCATATATCTTGTCTCAAAACAAAGTTCTTCAGATATGGATGGCTTCTGTTCTTGATTTACAGTAGTATTCCTCTCACAAATATATTTTGCATAGAAGAAACTTCTACGTGCTTTTGGAGACAGAATTTAACTATGTAGCCCTGTTTGGCATCAAATTCATGAGGATAGCCCAATTTCAGCCTCCTGACTGCTGCGATTATAGGAGTGAGCTATGTGACTGAATCTTTTTTATTGAAAATTTCAGTGAGAAACTTGGATTTTTTTTTTTTTTTGAGACAGGGTTTCTCTGTGTAGCTTTGCGCCTTTCCTGAAACTCACTTGGTAGTCCAGGCTGGCCTCGAACTCACAGAGATCCACCTGCCTCTGCCTCCCGAGTGCTGGGATTAAAGGCATGCGCCACCACTGCCCAGCTGAAACTTGGAATATTTTAACTGTCACATTTTTCTGACTAATTTACCGCTGTACAATAAAAAAGGATGTTATATTTCTCTGGGGACACTGGCATTCTCTATTTTTACATGTGGCTGAAGTACAGTCCAAAGCAGGAATGTCAAAGTTTCTATGGAATCAACTGATTAGACAACTTAGACTATGAAGATGCAATGCATGTAGGATGAGGCCTGAAATTCTTCATTTCCATAAAGCTCTGTGTGATGTCATACTGCTGACCTGTGCTCTTACACTTTGAGAACAAATGACTGCAGTACTCTTGTAGTCTCTCTAGCCTCACCTGTTTTCACCTCACTGAAGCTATCCCAGCAAGGCATTTAAAAGGTCCAATGCTGTTGCTTACCACACATCTTTTGGTCATGCCATTTTTTTTCTGCCCAGAGAAATTTCTTTATCAGCCTGAGTGGTGCCTAGTCCTTTAGTTGAGTAGAATTTTAGGTTTCACTTCTGTCAGCTCTCTAGGCATGTTTGTGGCCTTGATAAATGCAACTGACATAATCATTTAGGCTACATGACAAAGGAAGGCAAACGTGAGACAAATGCATATGAGGTACATAATACACAATACGGAGGAAAAATTTTGTGCTCCTAGAAAGATTCTACAAAGAATGTTGTATCACTTGTGAAATCTGTCAGTTTGGCAACTGAGTTTTTAACATTAGGACAGTGCTGGCCAGAAAGTCTCTTGATAACACATGCACTTTAACTACATGCATTGTCAAGACAGCCAAATTGACAAGTGAACAAGATTATTTATAAGGCGATACATTTTCTTCAAAATGTTCTTTTCTTAAATTTTCATACTCTTTTCCCTTCTACCCTCCCTTTCTTCCTTGTATTTCAATTATTTTTTGGTTCTGGTCAGGACACACATCTCCTTACACATGTTAGGCATGTGATACCAATGAGTTAAAATTTTAATCCTAGAAAGTTCTTTTTCTGTGTTGATGATAGAAGGGAGAGTTTTAAAAATGACTCTCTAGATGTCTTCCTCAAACCTTTCCTTTTTTCTCTATTATTTTTCTATTTCTATTGATCTTTATTTTTCTTTCATTATTTCCTAAGAAAGGTGTTATAACTCTCTTAAGTACATCCTTTAATTTTATCTTCATAGTTTATCTGCTCACATCAATTTGTGTCATGATGGAATTTTTTTCTCAATCATCTTATATGTCTGCTCTTCCTTGGCTAAGGTAAACTTTGGTGGTTTGGGAATAATCCTTTATATGTTCTTGGCCCAGCCCCTCCTAGTCCATCAGGGAGCTGAGAATATGTGACTTGGACATTCATTTATGTTCCACATGTCTGCTCATCCCAATTAATCATCCTGATATAGGATAGGGTCAGGGTCAGGTTAGAGAGATAGGGAGCAAATATAAAGCATGTGATGCATGAAAAATTCTATTTTTTTTTTTTTGCTACAATGGAAAAACTTTCTCAGTCTTCTTAATTTAAAATGACTTTCCGTTAAAGAAACATTCCAAAGCAACTGAACTTCTGCCAAGCCTGCTTCCCTACTGGGACATTTCCATTTCTTTTGTCACGTTGTGGTGGTTATAGATGTTGAACAGTTGTTCTGTTTAAAATAGTCCGCAATCTTCATTTACTAAGTTTCAAGTTAGTCACTTCTTTTAACCAATATTTAGTACGTTCTGTAAGCAGTAAAGGAGGAGAATTTGAGAAAAAAAATCAGTTTCTTCAGCACAGAAAATTAGACTATTTGCTGTATAAGAAATTAACAGGAGTGGAATTGATAAATCCTGAAAGAATAGAATTGATTTAAAGGAAGGAAACTACCTCAAGAAAGTGAGTTATAGCATTTAGCTTTTAAAACACTGAAACAACTGGCAGTTTTACAATGTCTGGAAAATGAACAGCTCAGTGCTCCAGCTGCTGTCACAAGACTCCAGTGCCTTTCTCTTCCTGCCCCCTGGTGGACACAGTGCTGAACAGAAAATTCCACAAAGACACCATAGAAAAAGCTGAGGCAAAATCAGGAATTATATGCATTCTATGTATCTAGGAACCTCCATATGCTCTATTTATTAGATAATAATAATTATCTGATAATCCTGTAGACTACATACTGATGTTCTCCCTTGAATTCCAGTGTATGGAAGTAATATATATATCAGACTGCTCCACCGAGAACATGCATTTTCACAGAGAAATGTCCACTTCCAACTATCCAGGTAATGTCCAGCATCCAAAAAGGATTATGGGCCTTTAGTTATTTTTGTTTATTTTACTTAAAAATTTTCTGTGTTCCACAGTTATTTATTTAGTGGAAGGTGTGTTACAGTGTACATTTGGAGGTCAAAGGATTGTGGGAGGTTGTTTTCTCCTACCACCATGTGGGTTCCGGAGATAGAACACAGGTTTTCAGTCTCAGTGGCAAGTTTTTATTCACTGATTCATCTCTTAGGGCCATTAGTCTAGTTTAGTTGTATTTTGTTCTTAGTGGTTTTGTTCTTTGTTTTTGTTATTGTTTGATTTTTCCTATTTAGTTCAAGCTTGTCTCCTGTAGTGCAGTCATCACAGGTATGCACCATCACAAATGGATCGTTTTCTTTGCTTTATTATAATATTAACCAGCTTTTTTCTCACTTCAAAAAATGAATATATTTAATAAAATTTAAGGCCTCACTACCTGGATGACCTCCAATATATTGAAATGACCTTTTCAGGCATCTCCAATGTCCCATATTGATTGTGTACATTGTTTCACATTACCTTGGAGTGGGATGGTGTCATTGTATTCAGCTACCTTCTCATTCCATCCCCCTATCCTAAACATAATCCTTCTTTCATCACCAGTGTGCTCGATATAGCAACATAAGCCTGCTGTGTTCAATCAACATTTGCAAATGAATGATAGTAGAGGGATACATGCATGCATCATCTTAAAATAGCACACATTGTCCATGAATTTCCATTGTTCTATTTGTAGGACATCTCTCTCTCTTTTTTTTAGTTGTTTTTATTAGCACAACTTCTTATTTTTTTAATTTTTATTTATTTATTTATTTATTTATTTTTTATTTTTCAAGACAGGATTTCTCTGTGTAGCTTTGTGCCTTTCCTGGAACTCGCTTTGGAGACCAGGCTGGCCTTGAACTCACAGAGATCTGCCTGCCTCTGTCTCCCAAGTGCTGGGATTAAAGGTGTGGGCCACCACCGCCTGGCTGGGACATTTCCCATTGTCTGGCTCCACTCCTCTCTGTAGCTTCTCCTCTCAGCTAGAATCTCTCTTTTGTCTTTTATTCTTCTGCTCTTTTACCAGCTTCTACCACTCATATCTCCATTAAGGTCTTTGGTTGAACTCTTTTGCTGTCTGCCTCCCCCAGACCCAAATTAGACTGTAGCCTTGACTTTGTGCAGAAGGCCAGGAGATTGCTCTCTACTCTATCTTCATCAATGCATGCAGCCAATAGAAACACTTAAATGCCATTAGGGATCAGAATCTTATGGCATGGCTCTCTTTTGTCATATACTTGCTACCCTATTACTATGATAAAGTACTTAGACAAAAGCAACTTAATGGAGGATGGATTTATTTTAGCTCATAATTTGAGACACAGTTCATCATGGCACAGAAGTAAAAGCACCGGGAGCCTAAAGTAGTTGGTTACATAACATCTACAGTCAGGCAATAGAGAAGGATCAATGGAATGATGTGAAGCCCATCATGCAGATTATTCTAGATTCTGTCAATTTGACAATTGGCACAAACACATATTCACATAACTGAAAATCTCCTTCCTGTTACAGAATTAATCTGCTTTTGTGAGAGCAGCATCTATTGTGGCACTAGACATCTTGGTCATGAAACACACCATACATTTGGCCATAGAGTCTGGTTAATGAGGAGGCTTGAAGCAAGAGGACAAGCAGAGGTCACAACATAGAGTGTTGAGGAAGTGTTGGTATGGAAGGAAAAGCAGGAAGCAGGAAGAACATAGGAACTTATGTAATACTGTCTATTTATACTTATGATGATCCTCATCTCAGATCTCTGACCAAACCCACATCTGTTCATAACATTATGGGGGATTTTCCCACCACTGTCTCTAGAAATAGGGCAAAAAGTATCAAGAAAATGTACTGGTGGCCATGTGTACATTGTTGTTATATATCACCCATCTAAAATTTACCCATGGTTTTTGTTTGTTTTAAGGAAGTCTTGCTATATAATTATGGCTGATCTGTTAATTGCTACATGTCATTTTTTCTTTTTAATTGAAAATTTGATTTTTTCATATAGTAATACCAGTCATGATTTCTCTCCCTCATCTCCTCTCAGATCCTCCCTACCTCCCCATCCATCAAACCCCACTCCTTCTTTCTCCCTCTTTAGAAAACAAACAGAAAAAAATAGAACACAACAAACAAAACTAGGTGAGAAAAAAACAAATAAACAACAACAACAAAGAAAAAGCACAAGAAGCAAATATACATGCAGAAACAGGTACATACAAAGAAACCCATGAAAACAAAAAATCAGAAACCATAATACATGAACAAAAGACCAGTAAGGTACAAAATGTTCAGACAAAGCATCATGAAACAACAACAACAACAGCAACAAAAAACCCCTCAAAAATGTCATTGAGTTCATTTTGAGTTGGCTATATACTGTTGGGCATGGGACCTTCCATTATATGTGGTTTTTATATCTAGTGAGACTCCATTGGAGAAAACAATTTTTTTCCTTTGTGATTGGAGATAGCTTCTTGGTTAGCATTGAGAGTTCATGGCAGTTTCTCCCTCTCAGTGCTGGGCCCCCACATAGTTTGGAACTGTGCTGCCACTGTCTCAGTGAGTTGATATATGTATTTGTTCTAGCATGTCTGGAAGGCATTGTTTCTTTGTGTCTTCTATCCCCCATGACTCTTACAATCTTTCTGCCCCCTCTTTCACAGGGTTCCCTGAACCTGAACCCTGAGAGAAGGGGTTTGGTGGAGAGATTGAGACATTACATTTAGGACTGGATGTTTCAAGGTCTCCCCCCCCACCCCCGCATTGTCCAATTGTGAGTCTCTGTATTTGTTTCCATCAACTGCTGGTAGAAGCATCTCTGATGATGGCTGAGTATGACACTGAGCTGTGGGTATAGCAGAATATTGTTAGGAGTCAGTATATTTCTACATTTCTTTAGCAGAACAATAGTATTTGCTTTTCCCCAGGTCAATGGCTTTCTAGCCTCAGGTTCTTTGGGCAACCAAACAGTGCCAGGCTTTGGTTCTATATGATAGAATGGACCTTAAATCCAATCAGACAGTGGTTGATTACTTTTTAAACTTTTATACTATTATTGAATCAACATATCACATAGGCAGGTCACCATTGAAGATCAAAGAGTTTATAGCTGGTTTGGTGTTTACCTTTCTCCTTTGCTAGTGTGCAGAGTACATTTCAGTACTGTAAAAATTATTCAGTAGTAGTGAAAGCTCTGGTTAGGCACCAGCTCTACCTCCTCATATTCAATGAGATCTGCAGATGTTGTCTTTAGCAATAGGGACGTATCATCAATTTGCAGAGGGCAACCAATAGCCTTGAAAATATCCTGAGTTACTTGGTAGTTTCCATGGGACTCTTTGGTCAACAACTCTGTTGGATGTAACATACTCCTGACATTGGTTGTTTCATCTAATGGTAAGAGATGTTCAGTTGTGGCTTTCTTTTCCCTTTATTTGGTGACCCCATTTAGATTTATTTCATACACACACACACACACACACACACACACACACACACACAAGCTTCTACTGTAGTAGATGTCCATATCACTCCTCAAATGCCCCCTAATCTTAGTTGCCCCTTCCTGTATTCTCTCCCTTCCCTCTCTTCTCTCTCCCTCTCCATTTACCCTCCTGTTCCAGTCTCCCCATCCCTAGCCCATCTATCTATTACTATGTATTCTATTTCCCTTTCCTCTGGAAATCTTTCCTTCTCTCAAAGTCCCTTACACTATACCTAACCTCTGTGGTTATATGGATTGTAGCGTGCCTATAAAAGGCTTAAAACCTAACACTAACTTATAAGTGTATACATATAATATTTTTCTTTTTGGGTCTGTGCTACTTCAGTCAAGATGATTTTTTTTCTAGCTCTATCCACTTTCCTGAAAATTTCATGTTTTTTAATACTGAGAAATATTCCATTATGTAATTGTATTATATTTTCTTTATTCATTTATCTATTGACAGACATTTAAGCTATTTCCAATTCCTGGCTATTGTGGATAGACAAGCCATGAACATGGATGAGTAAGTGTTTCTATATTAAGATGTAGAGTCCTTTGGGTATGTGTTCAAGAGTGGTATAGCTAGATATTGAGGTCCAGTCTGATTCCATTTTAAGATTAAGAGCCAGCTTGTTACAAGGTCAAAATAAGTTCATTCCTGTTTTCTGTAAAACTTGGATTGGACAAGGTCTTGACCTATTTTCTGAAATTTGACATGTTCCACACACTATACTCCAACTTCGACCCTGATAAGATAAGATATTCTGCCAAATAATTTTGAAACATTGGGTCAAGTTCCTTCCTATGTAACCTAAATTCCCCTGGAAATCCCTTAACCTTTGAAAACCCCCTAATTTCACAGTTTTGGGGTTATATAAACATCACTGTCTCCTATGTTCCCTGCTCTTTTCTGAAAGTCTGCTTTAGAGAGAAAGTCCTGTATGACAGAAAATAAAACTTGCATAATTTGGGTAATGGTCATTACTCTTGTTTGGTGGGATTAACAGTAGATATATTCCCAGCTTCCTGAGGAACTGCCACATTGATTTCTTTATTGCTCTTGAAAGTTTATATTTGCCCTAGCAATGGATGAGTGTTTTACTTGCTTCACATCTTTGCCAGCATGAACTGTCACTTGTGCTGTTCCAATTTTCCATATTCCTATTAGCATCAGTGTTGCCTATGTGTATTCAAGTCTGTGTTCACACACATATCCATTTTAATGGGTGTGGGAGTTTAAATGAGAAATGTTCTCTAAAAGTCTCATGTATTTTAACACATGGTCCCCAGTTGTTGGCACTATTTAGGGAGGTTATAGAAATCTTAAGATGTAGAGCCTTCCTGGAGGAAGTAAGTCACTGAAGGTGGGCTTTGAGAGTTTATAGCCTCATTCTGCTTTCAATTAATTCTCTCATCTTTTTGTGTATAGTTGAAGATGTAATCTCTTACTTTTCTGCTACAGTTTCTTGCTGGCATACCTCTCCAAATATTATGGACTTCCCTCTCTGGAACCATAAGCCAAATTAAACCTTCTTCTATAACCTACTTTTGGAACTAATACTTTACCACAGCAACAGAATTGTAATACAGAAAGTAGAAGATTATAATTTTTTTTTCTCTTTAAGATTGATATTGCTAAATATATTAAGATGTGTCGTGGTCATCATATTTTCTCAAAACATACCTATTCAAACCTATAGATCACTTATTTCCTTTTCTTGACAATTTCATATGTGTATATAATGTATTTTGAAAACATTCATTATTCCATTACCCCATTTTATGCTCTCCCATCCACTCTGAAGCCCTTTCCAACATTCCAACAAGCATCCCTCTTTCTTTCATGCTTTTAGTTCTCTCTTTTTTCAGTTTGTTGAGACAGGTTTTCTGTGTCCCGGAACTCATTTTGTAAACCAGGCTGGCTTCGAACTCACAGAGATCTATCTACCTCTCCCTCCCAAGTGCTGGGATTAAGTTAGGCATTGGCTACCATGCCTGGCCACCTTTCTCTTTTTAATGACTTATTAAGTTTGATTAGTTTGCTTGCATGGGCATCAGTGTGGGGTTACTTAGTAGAATATGAGCAACTCATCAGTGACTATTACACTGAAGAAAAGTTACTCTACTTCCTCAGTTTGCCCTAATTGCCAGGGGAGCAATTGGCAGGTACTGGTAAACTCTCTTATCCCCTCCTCCATGCATGATGGAATGTGGATAAGTCCAATATCCTGCAGGCTTTATGAAGATATATATACCAGCTGCTGTGTGTTCATAAGTACAATTGTGTGTATCCAGAAGACAGCATTTCACAACACTTACTTCAATCTTCCTGTTATTACATTTATTTTATTTTACAATATAATTTAGTTCTACTTATCAGTCATGGATTCCCTTGTTCTCCCCCCTCCTGCCCCCCTCCTCTTCCCCTCAGCCAACTCCCATTCCCACCTCCTCCAGGGCAAAGCCTCCCCTGAGGACTGAGATCAACCTGGTAGACTCAGTCCAGGCAGGTTCAGTCCTCTCCTCCCAGATTGAGCCAAGCGTCCCTGCATAAGGCCCAGGTTTCAAACAGCCAACTCATGCACTGAGCACAGGACCCGGTCCCACTGCTTGGATGCCTCCCAAACAGATCAAGCTAATCAACTGTCTCCCTTATTCAGAGGGCCTGATCCAGTTGGGGGCCCCTCAGCCTTTGGTTCATAGTTCATGTGCTTCCATTCATTTGACTATTTGTCCCTGTGCTTTATCCAACCTTGGTCTCAACAATTCTCTCTCATATAAACCCTCCTCTTTCTCACTAATTGGACTCCCGGAGTGCTTTCTTTTCCAAAATGTTCAGCCTTGGTGGTACTTGTTGTGTGGGTGTGATAAAGATGTTCCATTTAAGAGTGGACATTCAGTATCTTGACCTCAGCACTTTGACCAATTATTTGTATTTGTTAGTAACTGCTCATTACCAAATGAAACTTGTCTGACCAAGGTTGAGAGCACCTAGTTTATGGGTGTAAACATAAATATTTAGAAAGCAATGTGACAACATGACCGTTGAGCAAAATAACAATAGCAGCTTCCACTTTGGGGCCTATGACATCCATAGTTTGTCAATTTTTAATTAGGATTATATGATCAGGCTTGAAATTCATTAAGATGGTGGTCTTGCCATTATTATAGCAGATACATCTTGTATGAGAGATAGATAGCAGATGGAGTCCATCTCTGGATATGACCATTGGTGAGTTTTCTCACCGAGTGGCCTGAATAGCATCTTCTAGCACCATAAAAACTAGCTCATAAGGATAATGTTTCTATTCCAGTTCCAGTTTTAATATCTCTATGCCCTGCAAGCAACATTTATGGTGTCTTCAGCAGTAGGGTCTGGTGGGCACATAAGAGCAATGGGAGTAGCTTTTGTTATTTTGAACACCTCTGGGACTTCCACAACCAGCATCTCATAATGAAATGTCCCATACCCAGCACTTGAGTTTTCATATAATAACCTATTTCTTTCTAGCTTCTTCATTTAGAATTTGAGATAGATTTTAGACTTTCTTTTTTTTTTTTTTTTTTTTTTTTTTTTTTTTTTTTTTTGGTTTTTCGAGACAGGGTTTCTCTATGTAGCTTTGCGCCTTTCCTGGAACTCACTTGGTAGCCCAGGCTGGCCTCGAACTCACAGAGATCCGCCTGCCTCTGCCTCCCAAGTGCTGGGATTAAAGGCGTGCACCACCACCGCCCGGCTCAGACTTTCTTTTTTAACTGCAACATTTATAACTATAAAATTCCCTTTCCATTTAATTACTTTACATCCAATAAATTTTATCATTTTATGCTTTCATTCTATTAAATATATATTATATTTACTTTTCCTTTTATTCAACATTCATTATGAATTTAATTAACAAATACTCATGTATTACTCTATTCCTGATTACCTTATCATTAATTCCTTGCTTATTTTACTATAAAATGCAGTCAAAATTCTAATGGGTCTTATTAAATAAACACAGCCAAATATAGGGTTGAAAGCCAGCAACCAACCTTACCTCACCAGCTCTGCAGCTTCCAAAAAGCCACGACTTCCTGTCTACCCAGGCTTTTATTGCCTTGTTGTTTTGCCCTCACTTCCTTGTCACTGCCTGTCTGTACAGACCTCCAGGTTTCTATGGTTGGTACTGGGATTAAAGGCATGTATCACCATGCTTGGCTCTGTTCCCTAGTATGGCCTTGAACACACAGAGACCCTGCCTGCCAAGTGATCAGATTAAGAGCATGTGCTACCACTGCCTGACTTTTGTGTTTACTTAAAATGGCTTGCTATTTCCTCTGATCTCCAGGCAAACTTTTTTAACATACAAATAAAATAAGTACAATAAGTACAATGACAATATACAATATATGCAAGCAATAAATACATCAACAATGTCTAGTCCATTTGCATTTGACAAATTCAGAGAAGATATTCCATTATCTATCCTATTTTGATAAGTCCAAAATGTACCTAATTCACTTTCTATTCTAACTTATATTACTAACAGAGAACTATCTAATGTTTTTCAAATTTGTATACTTTACACCTCTTAATGAGTTTCTTTTCTGAAATTCTTAACAAGGAAAACTATAACTATAACTATCTAATCTTTAAATCCTTCAAAAATCTGAGAAGGAGATAATAGTTCCTAGTAAAACAGGAAGTGCCAACAAGTAACTTCCAAAAATTATGCGTTGCATATATTATGTATAGTTATTGTACCTATTGTATACAGTTTTTTATATTAGTTATAACTTTTTTATTTTTTAAAATTTTCATTAGACAAAAAAGGGGGAAATGTGATGATATTTTATTTGTGCTGAAATGTGGTGATATTTTATTTGTATATTAATAAAGTTTGCCTGGAGATCAGAGGAAATAGCAAGCTATTTTAAGTAAACACAAAAGTCAGGCAGTGGTAGCACATGCTCTTAATCTGATCACTTGGCAGGCAGGGTCTCTGTGTTTCCAAAACCATACTAGGGAACAGAGCCAAATATGGTGACACACACCTTTAATCTCAATACCAACCATAGAGACCTGGAGGTCTGTAAAAACAGGCAGTGACAAGGAAGTGAGGTAGCTGGGTTAATAGCCAATGAGAAGACAGAACAGCAAGGCAATAAAAGTGTGGGTAGACAGGAAGTCGTGACTTTTTGGAAGCTACAGAGCTGGTGAGGTAAGTTTGGTTGGTGGCTCTCACACCTACATTTGGCTCTGTGTTTTTTATTTAATAAGACTGGCTAGAAATTTGTCTACAATAAAACGAGAACCAGTTTATGCAATTATCATATTTAAAAATTTATAGATAACTGTTTACTGCTCATAACATGAATAATGTGCTAGAGCCTTCATATACACTTGAGACTAAAAAGATTCTTTGTATTGTTATTTGCTAGATTGCTCTATACCTATCAATTTCTCTTGTCCCCATACACATCTTCTAGTGTTTTAATGTTTCCTGTATAGAACACAGTTCATTGAAAATTCAACATTGATTTTGTGTCTACTTGTCTTCCCTGCCAGCTACACATGCACTCCATGTTCAGCCATCTTTTACAATGCAAGCTTGAAAATTAATCGGGTAATAATGTTTTGTATTATGTTTTACTATTTTGTTTTTTTCTTTGCAAGAGAGTCAATCTGCATGATCTTTGTGCTTTGCATTATCAAAAAGTCTTCATTATTAATTCCTAATGTAGTGTATAGCAATTATTTTCCTTAAAGTTTCCATGTTACTGTGCTTTTCTTCTATTTTTCAGTAACTACAGTCCTAAAATTTCCATATAAATGTAATATGAGTTTTAATATTGTAGCTGAAGTTTTCTCTGGTTCTGCCCAGACCCACAGACACAGCAGCCACTTATAAAATAATCACTTACAAGCTAAAATTAATGAAAACTCTGTGGCCATTAGCTCAGGCCTACCACTGCCTAGCTCTTACATTTAAACTCAGCCCATTTCTGTTAATCTATATGTTGCCATGTATTCCATGGCTTTACCTGTGTGCCATTATATGCTGCTCCCTGGACGGTAGGCTGGTATCTCCTGACTCAGCCTTCCACTTCCCAGAATTCTCCTTATCTGTTTATCCCACCTATTCTTCTTGCTTGGCTATTGGCCAATCAGCATTTTATTTATCAACCAAGAAGAGTAACACATTCACAGCATACAGAACATCCCAGAGCATAATATTCTTTTTTAGTATTTTGCATTTTTAATCTTTTTTGAGTTTTTATATTCTTAAATATATTTTTGGCACATACACATCCTCTTTTTTTTCACTTTTGGTTATAGCAGTTCATTATAACACCAGGAAAGTAACTATTACATTACATGATAATTAAAAAAATAAAAACATAAGAAAAAATCAATAATTCCTGTTGGATTATCCAAATCACTACTTTGCTCACAAAAGCTAAATTGAAACCAGAGTATACAACCTGCTATTACCTCTCCTAAAAGTCTATCATGGTTTACTAAAGTCAAAGTTACATGGTATAGTTACTTCTTTTGTCCTTGACATAAACTTACACTTCATCTGCAGCTATGTCAGCGTGTCCTGAAATTCTTAGCTTTGGTACATATTTGCTGTGATATTATTCATCTGGACCAAATCCAAAATAGCCCCCTCAAGTAAATCCTCACTGCATGATAAGCATTGACTTTTCTTCTACAATCAAATGAGCTTTGTGGTCTTCAGTATGGCAAAGAAACTCCTCAGATTTCAACAATATTAGATTTAGAATAGTTAATAATAATCTCAAAATCTTGATAAATAAAATTTTTAATAGTTTCAACTTAAGATGTGTAAAATAAATGAACAGACAAAACTACATGAATTGCTAAGAGGAATTCTAAGTAGTTTTAGTTTCTTCATCAAAAACAGTGTTTAATCTAATAGGGCATATTTAACTGACTTTTGAATTCATTTGAATATTGCCAAACTCTCTTAATGATTTACCTGGAGATAAGAGTTCATATTTTTATAGCTAATGGGCCATATAAATTTACATTGATTTATTTTTTTCAAACATCATTTTTGTACTGATTCTTTGGGAATTTCACATCATGTACCCCAATCATACTCATTTCCCAGTCCTTCCATATATACCCTTACAGTGTCCTCCCAAAATGAAATAAAAAAAATAATTAAAAGAGTCCAAAGGTCTTTTCACTCCTCCATCCTTCCCACTTCTCTATCACTCTTTATTTATTTTAGTGGCATTGGGAGGAGTGGCATGTCAAAGAACATGCAGTATACCCTTTGGTCCAAACAGCTTTACTTGCAAATGTTCATTGTAATGAGTTGTTGGTCTACTTCAAAGCCTTTGGCTTCTATTGAACCATTGATAGTGGACCCTTATAGGAACTTCTCTCAGATATCATGATATTGCCTCATATCCTGTAGATCCATTGGCTATAGTTGCACAGTACCAGTCCTTTCACATGCTCCAGCAGGTCATAGATGGTGTTGATGTTGGGATGGGTCAACTCAAACCACTGGCTATGGGCCTGGGTGGTAGCTGAGCTGAGTCTGCCATGCTTAGGCTAGGAGCAGAACTAGCTCTCCAATGCTTGTGGAGAGGGATAGGGCCAGTTCTCCTGAGTAAAGGGCCAACTCTCCCATGAGGGGTGGGGCTAGTTCTCCCTGGTCTGGCCTGGGGTAATTGGGGTCAGTTCTCCTGTGAGGGTTGGGGGTCAGCTCTCTTGCTGTAGCAGCCAACAAGGGGCAGGGAGAGATCTCCCAGGGCCAGTGAAGGGTGGTGCCACCTCTGCATGACACTCAGATTTCAACAGCCATGGTTTACATAGTCCTTGATGGTAACATAAGTCCTGGATATGAACACAGACACTGGTCTTGGGAAGGCCATGAACATAGACATGGCCTTTGACAGCTCAGGCTAGACAATAGCATGGCCACAAGTGTTATCACAGGTCACCCAGATTTGTATGGCCTTGGTGACAGCATAGCTCTTGGATGCCAATATGTCCAAAAGTGGCAGACCAGACTCAGTCATCCTTGTGGCCTATAGTTGCAACATAGGCCACAAACAACAACACAGACCCAAGCTGTGATAGTACCACAAACCCAGACATGGTCCTTGGCAGTAGCCTGATCCCCGTGATGGCGGCATAGGCTACTCAGATTGGTATGGACCCTGTGGCAGCATGGCCTTTGGGTACCAACATGGCCCCAGGTGGTGACCTAGATTTGCATGGCCTTAGATGGTAACAGGAGCCATAGACATCAACACAGATCCCAGCTTTGGCAGAGCCATGAACTCAGACATGGCGTACAGAAGCAGCTTGGGCCCAAACCTTACCAAGGCCCCAGGTGATAGCACAGACCCCTCAGATCAGCATGGCCTCAGTGGTGGCACAATCCTAAGTATAGGTCCTCTTTTAAGAACTAAGTCTTATGTTTGTCTCCTATTTTGTATTTGTTTCTTTATTGTTACTATCTTTTTTAGTTTTTTCTCTTGGTAGAAGCAAGTATTATAATAATGATGTTAGTACTTTATCTGTTGAATAAAACAACTACTTTCTAAGATAATACTTATCCATTTGTCTATTTTAGCTTTCCTTTTATGATTTATTCTGAAATTTAATATGCTCCAAATTTCAAACACAAAGGCTTACACAAGACTTTAATAGTGTGTATTAATTATAAAAAATAACAAATGTTTACATTTTATAATTACAGTTCTAGATGTCTGTCAGTGTTTACCATATTATGTGAAATAAATGAGTATATTTTATGATGTAACTATACTAGAAATAAATTCATGGTTTAGGCTGTACTATTCACTGCATATTAATAAATGTTGAATCCAAATCATAGAATTTGAACACATTTTTATAAAATCACTGATCATATGAAATTTCCCTCATTATAGAAACTTAGTGATGTAAGTGGTCCTTTATACTTACTTCAGGGAAAGGATGCTCTCACTTCCTAGTGTTTGGACAACCTTTTACAGAGAACTAAAATTAAGAAAAATAGATACATGTTACTTATTAAGAATTTGCAATTATAAGACTAATTTTTGTGCTTATGACTGTCAGAAAAGTTGTTTCTGTTGCTCTCATTTCATATGCAGTTTCCAAATCTCTATCCATTTGTAACTTGAAATTGAAACTCTTAATGAGTAATGCCTTATAAATCTGGCAAAGTTCCACTTATGATAGTATGTTTTCACCAATATGTAATGTAAGTGGTTTCATGACTAAAATATATGAGTACCATCTACTAATGTTTGTAGTTCTTTAAAGTTGTAGAAGTGAAAATTCATACTGCTTCTCTTTACCAATAGATACTTGGATTGAATAATGTGTGACTTCAACTTCAATCGCTAAAATTTAAGTCTTATTCCTGATATATTTATTTAATTTAATATTCTCTGTATATTCTAAAGTTTGCCTACAACTATCCACAAATAACTCTGATAAATATTAATTATGTGAAACATACATTAGTACTTAAATGCATTTTAAATTATAAATAGAGATGACATGATGCTGTAAACTTATAAAACATTTTTTTACTCAAGTTTTGGCTTGGTGTCTTTATAATATTTTTATATATGTACATATATATCATATGCTTAGTATGCATGTATATATATATATATAACATATTTCATTCAATAAACATTTAACATTCTATTATGAAAGATAAATGTGGAACTGATATGAAAATATATGTTAATTGT
The DNA here is from genome assembly GCF_004664715.2 of Peromyscus leucopus. NCBI lineage: Eukaryota > Metazoa > Chordata > Mammalia > Rodentia > Cricetidae > Peromyscus > Peromyscus leucopus. Next base: position 80,760,019 of record NC_051083.1, on the reverse strand, counting down.
TATATCTATACTCTGAGGTTTTTTGACAACATAAAAAGCTTTGGTATGAGTATTTTGATAAACATTCCTTGATATAGGTAGATATGCTTTTCTTTTCTTAGGAATTTAACCATAGAGGTTTAGGATACAATAGTTTTAGAGTACTTGGCATTTTATTACCAGTAGCTCAAAAGGAAAAAAAAAATGAACAATACATTGAAGAGTTCCTTACATAAGTAAGACCATTTTCAGAAGCAGGAATTCTTATTGCTGGAGGGCTTCTCTCCAGGCTCCACCAAGCCCCGCAGTCCCACAATCCACTTATAAAATAATCACTCAGACGCTTATATCACTTATAAACTGTATGGCCGTGGCAGGCTTCTTGCTAACTGTTCTTTTATCTTAAATTAATCCATTTTTATAAATCTATACCTTGCCACGTGGCTGGTGGCTTACCAGAGTCTTTACATGCTGCTTGTCCTGGCGGTGGCTGCAGTGTCTCCCCCCTCAGCCTTCTGCTTCCCAGAATTCTCCTCTCTCCTTGTCCCACCTACTTCCTGCCTGGCAACCTACTTCCTGCCTGGTCACTGGCCATCAGTGTTTTATTTATATAGAGCAATATCCACAGCACTTCTAAACACCTAGAAGGACTAGATGTTTCAGATGAGGACATAAATTTGTTCCCTATATACACAGTAGTGTGGAAAACACACACATATAACAATGGATAGATCTCAAAGTGTCTTCTGCTGAGAGCATTCTGGTCTCTGTCCTTCTTTTTCTCCAGCCTCTCCCCTGTACCACATGACACAGGCACCCATCACTTGGATACTTTCACAACTCTTTTCAGAAGACAACCTTGCTATGAACTTTAACAGAGTATACAGGATGTGCTAGTTCACTAACTAAAAATAATAAAAAAATAAAAAAAAAGAAAATTAACTTCAAGTTTGTATCAATAAACTAAAATTTATACCAATGTAAAACATTTTAAACATAAACTAAAATCTATACCAATGTAAAACATTTTAAACAAGTTGTTCTTTAAAAGTAGGTTCATTAATCTACCCTTTTATCTTATCATCTCTATATCCTCCTATATATCTATATCAAATTCTGAAAGACCATCTTATCCTGTCTTGGCAGAGTACAGTGGTCACTTTCCTTGTGTCCCGCTTGTCCAGAAAGGACAGCATTGCATTCGTACTGTCAGCCCTAAAGGCAAGGGCAGTTCTTTGCCCAGTAGGCCATTTTGTGCCAAGAAGACAAACTTCCAAATGGAAATGTCTTAGAAGCCCAACATTCTCTCGGGATTAAATTGGTGCAGCCAGGAGCAATTGTGTCTCATGTCAACAGAATTCTAAGTTATTTAAATGCTATATTCTCTAGGTCTATGAAGTGTTTGAAGACTACCTGTCCATCTGACCTATGTATCTGTAAATCTGGATAACCTAACTAACATAACTATAAAGATGACAGGCATAGGTGACTATAAATCTATAAGTCTTATCTACCAAAGTAACCTAAGGACTAAGGCTTCATGCAAACAAGGTAAACAGTCTATAAGCAAATGTATGGTAAAGAACGATGACTTCAAAATTGTGACAATACACAAGATATTTGTAACAGAGGTAGGAATATATAGTGCAATATGCAATATGACAATAATCTTAAATATATACCAATATACCAAATATCCTAAACAGAAGTAGAACATACATAAAGTATGACAGATATAAATTTACATTTGTATCAATGTAAAAATATTTCAAATAAGAGTAGAAATATATGTACATTATAACAAATATAGTTCTGTATTTGTATCAATATACAAATTATCTTAAATAGGAATATAAAAATAGTTTACATTTGTATCAACATATAAGAATCCATAACAGTACAAGTTACAGTGCAAATTATCTAAGGTTGCTATTTTACTAAATTTGTTTACTAGTATATACAATGATCTACCATAATATCTTATACCTATCCATTCCATTTCTTCATTTCTTATTCCACCCCCCCTTTTTTTAGAATACTGAGTCTAATATTTTCTTCCACCCCCCAACCCTATAACCGTCATCCATAACCCTGAGAATATGAAACCTAAGGGAGAAGGGGCATAGTTTTCTTAAAATTACTTCCTGCTGTTTAAGGGGTGATGTTATCTCTGTTGGGTACTGTGAGAAAAGCTCAGATAGTTAAATCTCAGTTAGACTAACTGTAGGTTCTGCAGCAAGTTTTAGAGTAATAAGTAAGATTGTCTGAAATTCTGGCAAGAAGTATAGTATGATGATGATTACCATGGCATCATTCTGGATTGGGTAGAGTTGTTGTTGTTGAGGTCCCATCTTCCTTCTGGAAACTTTTGAGATTGCTATTGGAAAAACTTATTTGTTATCAAAAATGGGAGGTTTGGATTTAAAGAGGACATAGCATGTAAGAAAGGATTCTGAGAAATCAAGAGTAAGCATGGAGATAATTAGAATTTAGAAGACAATGGTCCCTTTATTGGTTTCCTTTTGTCCCATACCAGAGGGCTCTTCTGATACGGGACTGAAGAATCTCTCAAACTTTTCTTTTAGCAATATGTTTGGGTTTAGAGAAGGAGTGAGCCAATTCCATCTCCAAAGTCAGCTTGGCTTATAATTGAATTGGAACCACAACTTTTCTAGATTGATAGATAGATGTTAGACCGTGAGATTTTTACCATGTGTAGATTGGTACCAATAGATATTTTCTTTCTGTTGTAAACATCTGGATATCCAAGGCCTTATGATTTTTGGAAGATGGGTATTTCCATTATCCTGGAAAGACAAAAACAGAACCCTACCCCACCCTTTGATTGTTAAATTTTTCTTACAACTTGTAGAGATGTCACATTGGTGGATGATCTTTTACTTCTCTTTATCGAGGGTTTTGTTCTGTTCAAATCGAATTTTTATTAATTTTGTTGGTATCCATAGCTTTTTTTTTCTCCTGTAGAAACAAATGCAAAACCCCTTCCCCAACATAGAACATATCCAGGTTTCCATTCTGAGGTCAACACATCCTTGAAATAAACTGGTTGGTTTAGCTCAGGAGTTTTGTCTGTCGTCCAATGTCTCTCTGCAGCTGTTGTTTCTTTCTCATCAGCATTGAGAAAATTCAAGGTTAATAAAGCATTATGTAGTCTATTTCTAGGAGTCATTGTTACCTGTTTCTGTTTATTTAGCATATCCTTTAAAGTTTGATTGGATCTCTCTATGACTGCTTGGCCTGTGGGATTGTGTGGTATACCTGTAACATGTTTTATATTGTAATAAGCAAAGAATTGTCTCATTTTATTGGAGACATATGCTGGGGAATTGTCTGTCTTAATTTGTACAGGTATTCCCATGATGGCCATAACTTCTATTATGTGTATAATCACAGAATCAGCCTTTTCAGAACTCATAGGAGTTGCCTATTGAAATCCTGAATAGGTGTCAATGGTATGATGTACATCCATGGACCTTATCTTATCAATTAATGATAATCTTTCTTCCTTATATAGTGTCTGGAGAGTTAGTGTTCTGTCCATTAAATATATATATTTATTATCAATAAGATCAATTTTTGGTACAAGCCTGTTTTGTAAATCCTGATCAGCAGATTCTAGAGAAAGAATCTTTTTCTGAAAGCCTTCATTGTTATCTTTTAAAGCAGATTCCAGAGAGAGAATCTTTTTCTGTAAGACTTCATTGCTATCTTTTAAAGCATATTCCAGAGAGCGAATCTTTTTCTGTAAGCCTTCATTGTTATCTTTGAAAGCCTGTATCAGTCCCAATAATGACTCATCTTTGTTCTTAAACCAGTGTTTGAACACTGTGTGAATTATTATGATGAATGCCAAAATGGTATAGGCCAGATATGCCTTAGGAATGTCGTATATTTCCAGGAAGATGTCATTCATCATACAGGCAAAAAGGTTTTTAAATTCTTGTGAGGTAATGTTGTCAGCCATTTTACAAGAATTACTCAAAATTTGTTAGTCAATTTTAAGGCGTAAAATTATCAAGTACCTTTACTTGAAACAATTTGCTTACCTTTTGTGGTTTCAGGGCATGTAGTAGCACTTTTCAGCCAGCAGGTGGCATTGGTACAGCTCCAAAGCAGGGCGTGCTGGCAATCTTGGCTGGAGTCGAGATGGCAGAAACCGGAGCTGTCGGGGCTAAGCTAGGGAACTGAGACTGGACTAGCTGCTCCCTTCTTTGGGAATGGAACCATGTAGGCGTTCCCTGGTTATATTTGTAGGCAGATTTAGGAGGCACCTGCCAGCCAGGGAGGAGAGGGTGGGAGCCACCCAGGCCTTTGGAATTTGCCCCACGTTGGGCACCAGATATTGGTGAAATTATTAAGGCCACTCCACATAGTTAAAAGGAAGATTTATTTAGTGGGTAACTTACAAATTAAGTGATAGGTAGGTCACAGGGTCTGTGGAAGGTACAGCTGTGTTCTCTGGAGCTCCTCCTCCACCATTCAGGGTCCCGGAACAGAGAGAGCACTCACCCATCCAGATCTCGGGGGCTCCAGGCGCCTCCCCTGGCCCTGCCTCATAGGTGTGACAGTTGCCAGAGTCTCAATGAGGATTGGAACTTCCAGATCCAAGCTGGAATGGCTACCCACTACATGACACCAATATATTAGAAAGAATGTTGATGGAATGACACATAATAATGAAAGTGATGAAATGGAGAATTTGAAATTGAGATAGTCTTTTCTAACAATGAAAAGATGACAGGAAGGGGAGGGGGAAGAAAGGGTGGATCTGAAATGAGTAGGAGGTAGGAGTGAGGTTGAATATGTCCAAGCTAATGTGTATGAAATTATTTAAGAATCTTTTTTTCCAGCCAGACAGTGGTTGCATACATCTTTAATCCCAGCAATTGGGGAGCAGAGGCAACTGCATCTCTGAGTTCAAGGCCAGGCTAATATACAAAGTGAGTTTCAGGACATCTAGGACTACACAGAAATATTCTGTTTTTTTTTTTTTTTAAAAAAAAAAACCTAAAAAAAACCAACCCTATTCTTTCTCTCTCTAAAAAATATAAAAAAATAAAAACAAACATCATAAAACAAATAGACCTAGCAAACATCTACAAAACTTTCTACCCAAACACAAAAGAATTTATTTCTTCTCATGGAACTTTCTCTATAACTGACCACGTGGTTTTATACAAAACAAGTCTTAGTAGATATAAGAAAATTTAAATAACATCATACATCCTACCTGACCACAATGGATTAAAGCTGGATATCAACAATAGCAATAACAAAAAGTACAAACTCAGAGAAATTGAACAACTCAATGTTGAATGAAAAATGGGTCAAGACAAACATCAAGCTCAATATTAAAAAAATAGAATTGAATGAAAATGAAAACACATGTCCAAACCTATGAGATTTATAATCAAGGCAGTTGTAAATAAGTGCCTCCATTAAAAAAAAATTGGAAAGGCATCATGTCTTTCTACCTGAACATACTTTAAATCTCTAAAACTAAAGGATAAAATAACACCCAAAAGAGTAAATGGTAAGAATCATAAAATTCAAGGCTGAAATCAATGAAATGGAAACAAAAAACAATATAAATAATAAATGAAACAAAGAGTTGTTTCTTTGAGAAAATCACTAATATAGACAAACCCTTAGCCAAATGTGGCAGGGTCCTGCACTGTTCCCTTTTGTGGAGGGGGTGCATAGTTTCAGAGTCAATGGCACACACTCTGAGAGGATGTTGGAACAATAAGCTCAGTTTATTCAGGAGGAGGCACGTCTTGTATACCCTCTGCCCCACAATGGAGGAAGTTCTGATGAATCTGAATCTGCTGGTGTGACATGGCTAACTTTCACTGGTCCAGGTCATCTCAGATTATGTTTCAGCTGCTGTTGCTAAGACCCTTAGGCAGACCCAGGTTGGCTCTCAGAGAGTATCTTATTACTGGTTTGGGCTGTGTGGCCCTCAGACTGTTAGGGCTGAGTCATGCAACATACCCACCCCTTTTTATTACTTTATGGGACATGCTCAGTGGGAGATGTGCCTGTATTAGGTTGGCTTGCTAATCAAGCTATTACCCATCATTGACTACCAGCCCTCAAAGAGCACCATTCCTGTAGAGTTGTCCTGGTGGTGGGCTTTAGGCAGTAGCATTCTGTATCTCAGTGAGCCATGTGTGCATTACCTCTCTAAGAGGACTTTGTTCTAGATGTCTGAGAGGCAATAAAACCTTTAGGGTCACTTTGTGGCCATCCTCTGTTGTTCAACCCTTCTGAAATTTCTTTGGCCAAGTCTCTTGGTTCGTTGCTGGACACACATCTCTGGAGGGTATCCATATTGGCAAGGTGAAATTCTGGGGAAAAATGAAGCATGCCTTCACCCCAGGGTTAATAGGGGAGCAGGGAGTTGCCATTGAAGGGTGATGGGATCCTTCCAATGCACCAACGGCAATGATGTCTCCTGAGGCAGGTAAATAGGCATGTTGTCCAATTTGGGCTTGTGTGACAGGGTTAACATAGTTTCTCAGCCTGTGAGCATCTCAAGAGAAACAGTGATGTACTGTATATTAAGATGAGCCTGAGCCTGGTCATCATAGGCAGTACACTAACTAAGGAAGGCTGCAGGCTCCTAACTTCTAATACATCAATTACTAATTATTGTATTTTTACAATGTGTAAACCATGCCACTATTGGTTGGAAATTGCTATTTAGTCCAGTTTGTAATGAAACATTACTAGAAAGATTTCCAGCCCCGTTGTCCAAACTATAAAGAAGGCAATATTTTTTCAAAATACTAGAAGAGATCGGGTTTATATCTATTATTATCTTTCACAGTGGGTATGTCAAATTCTTAGTTGAATTGGGTGGGGCAATGAACTTCTTTCTTTTATCAACTTACAAAAACCCAGAGTTTTTCTTATTATCCTCAAAGTTATTTGAGACTTTTAAACAATGAAGCTTTAATTTTCTAGGTTTAGTGAAATCCATCTTAATCTAAAGTGGTTTAATTTTCTGTTTGCTTCAATAGATTCAAATTTTACTTTACTTTTTGGCTATGCCATATTACTTATGTCTCAGATTAACTACTTGTCTTTTTTTAGAAGTGGAGTTAGACAAGAGAATCTGTCTGCCATACCATGTTAAGTATTAACTACATATATTTTTGTTTTCATAAACCTATACCTTTATATACATGAATCATAATTTACAAGTGATACAGTATATTTGTGGTGGTTAAAAATTGGGCCCCATGGGCCAATAAGGAGTGGCACTATTAGGCGTGGCCTTATTATAGCAGCTGTGGCCTTGTTGGAGAAAGTATGTTCTGGGGGTGGGCTTTGAGGTTTCAGAAGATCAAGCCAGGCTCGGGGAATCACCCTCTTTTCCTGATGCCTACAGATCCTGATGTAGTACTCTCAACACCTCTACAGCACTGTGTCTGCCTACATGCCACCATGCTTCCTATCATGTTGATTAAACCTCCAAACTGTAAGGCAGTACCAATGAAATGTTTTCCTGTATAAGAGTTGCCATGGTCATGGTGTCTTTTCACATCAATATAAAATGTTAATTAAGACAGAAGTTGATACCAGGAATTGGTGTATTGCTTTGATAGGGCTGACCATGTTTTTGTTTAAAGGACTATGGAATTTTGGGCTTTGGAAAGCAGTGAAATGTTTTAAGCATGGATTCATGAGCCATACTAATAGGAAGATGGAAGACAGTGGTGCTGAGTATGATATGAACTGTGGGAGCCTGGCTCAAGTGATTGCGGAGCAGAAAATTATTAATATGTGGCCTAGAGACCATTATTGTGATATATTGGTAAAGAACATATTTGCTTTCTACCCTTGTACAAAATAATCGGCCTGAGACTAAGTTAAAGAGTTATAAATTAATACCTTTGAGTGTTAATTGATTGCTGCTTGGTAATTAGTGGCTGGTGTTACACACACACACACACACACACACACACACATATATATATATATATATATATATATATATATATATATATAAGCAGCAGTCTAAGCAATAAAAAATATAAAATATACAGTTTGAGGAGGAAAGGAAGACCAGGAATACGTTTGAAGAAAAGCCTGACACTAAATTAAATAAAGAGAGTGGGGACCTCAGGGCAAGACCCCACCTGGCTAAGCTTCTAACTTGTGAAAAATAATTAAAGAACAGCTTATGTCTAGGCTTGCTGGTACATAACTTTGATCCCACAACTCAGAATGCAGAGGCAAACAGATCTCTGAGTTAAAGTCCAGCCTGGTCTACAGAGAAAGTTCCAGGATAGCAAAGCTTAGGTAGTGAAGGAAACCATCATGAACAGAAAGCTAATGAAGATGTAATTGAATGAGGTGGCCATGTTCCAAAACCAGCAATAAACAGAACTTGGCAGTGTCAGTCATGTGGTTCTGGCTTTAGAATCAAGGATAGAAGAATGGGTTATGGAATCTTCCTTCACACCTAAGGAAAGCTGCTGAGATCAGGTATATGTCAGGGATGTCCCTGCATGGAAGCCTAGAGAGGTCATTGTATGAAGCTATGGAGGTGAATGCTGGATTGCCTTGGATATGCTAAGATGTTGGAGATACCAGAGTTGAGGGATACCTGACAAGGAAAGCTGCTAACAAGGAGTGGAACCAGCCCATGAAAGAAAATGTGGTACAGTCAACAAAGCTGTTTTATATTCTGAGCATTTGCTCATGCAATCATTAGGATTGGGACATCTGATATAATTTTCATTTGTTATACTGTTGAAAGATCATGCACTTTAAACTACTTCAACATGTAGTTATCTACTAATTAATTTTGTATGGTAATTTAATTGTTTTCTAAAGTAACTCTTTAATATTACTTTCTTATGTTAAATGAATTTCAATTTAACTTTTTATTAAGTATATTTGGCTATACATGTATATAAAATATTTTTTTATTTTTTTTATATTCCAGATATTTTATATATCAGATATCTTTTATTTTGGCTGTGCCATTATTAAAGTAAGTTTGGAATCATTATCCACTTCATACTTTTACATTGAGATTTATCTGTTAGATATGGCTGTACATGTTAAATAGTTTTATTTATGTCATATTTATTGTTTTTCAGTTGGAACCTCTGTCTCACCCCTGCATGTTCTGGGAAGCCCCATTCCTGTCTTTCTCTCTCTCCAAACACAACCTGCTCAGAGTCTCCAAACAAAGGGAAGGTACCAAAAAGCCCAGTTCTGCATTCTTGGTGCCTACTGCAGCTTCCTCACTTGAAGTTACCAGCTGCCCAAGTCCTCACCTAAGTGTTCAGCTTTTGACCATACTTGGGCATAAACCCAGCTTGTGGCAGATACATTATTACCCTCTTGCTTACATCTTATATAATCTACCTGCCTTAGTTTGAGTAGGCAGCTACTCCAGCCTTGATCTCTGGGACTGAAGAACTCGTCTGAGAGTTCGTTTGTTCAAATAAACTTGCTATACTTTTTCAATTTCACTTAATGTGGATTACTGCATTGGTCGAGTAACCTATCAATGTGGGACAGAAAACTTATTATGTTTTCCTTTTCTTCATGATTTACAATGAATAAAATATAGTTCTTTTTAATTTATGGGACTGATTAATTACATTACAGTCAATTCTTTCTGTAAGCAACAATACCCATTATTTTTTCATATTTCCATTTAACTTCTCATCTTGAATATAGAACTCATAAGTCTAAATATTCTTCTAAAATGCACATTAGTGCTGCAAAATAAGAAAGCTGCTATTGTGGATCTTTTCATAATGCAAAGACACATTAACTAAATTAACAGTGTTTTCTCCAAACTGGCATTTTTCTCAGTAAAATAAAATAGGAAAATTAAGCAAAAAAGATGTTTTTGAGCATGAGGTTGAGCATTTTATAACAATCAGTAGTAAAAGCTAAAATTTGGTACACCTAGAATTGTATTGAGAGGCTTCATGAAAGACTGTAAGCCATTTTAATAGTTCCTCATACTCATATTGTTACCTCATCTGTGATTGAAATGATATTCAAAACACTACTCATTATGTAAAGAAACTTGAATTTATTCATGAAAGTCATTCCATAGTGTTCCAAATAAGTTAGGCAGTTGTGCTGTGTTTTGGGGTTTTACCCATCCGGAATTAATTTTTTGAAACCTTCAAGGGTAGAAATATTCCTTATAGCTTTACCATTGACTTATTTTCATTTACCTGTTTACTTTTTAATTCTCTGGCATTCATTATCTACAGATTTGTTCTAGAAAAAGAAGCAAAAATGTCAGATGAATACATCTTTCTCATTGATCATACCATCATGCAAATATACCCAAAAGCTACATGAAAACCAGTATTTATGAACAGCAAAATGACCATGAATTTCTGACATTGGTTTTGTTTGAATTTATGGCACAGAATTTAACACAGAAGTTGCAAAAAGTGATAACATTTAATGTGTTCTTTAGGCAAATGTGTATTCCAGAAGACCTGATTTCCCTGCTAGTGTTAAGCAGCTGACTGATTCCTCAGCATGCCCTATAATGATCACCACATGGCATTGTAGCAGGCACTCAGCAGGGAGAAATAAGGCATCTGGTATGAATTCAGAAACAAAAATCAAAAGACACTTCAGGAACATTTTATGGGTTCTATGTGGAGCAGAGATTGCTCACCCCCTTGGGGGGACCTGCTACTTATAACAAAATTAAATAGATTAGATATGAATATATATGTACATATATGTGTTAATTTGGTAGGCCACATTGTGTGCATATAGCTGTTACATAACACCTGAATTTAGCCTCAGAATGTAAGTCACAAGAAGAAGTTATGGAGTTGCAACTCACCATGCCCCCTGAATGTCCCAGTGATAATTGGGCTTGGGCATATATATAGTTGTACCCTAAAACATACTCCAGACAAAAATTTCAGCATACTGCAAAGTCTGTCTTTCAACTATAGTCACAGAGTGACTTTACTGATGAAATATCACAGCAGCTACTTTAGAAACCAAGATGATGACACACATATGAGGGTGGTCATGATCATATTGATAATGATGGTGATATCCACATTATAGGCCCAGGTCCATAGCACATTCAGTAACTGGTTTTCTGAGCATCAACTCATCAGTAGACTAATGTACTGCAGGCCCTCTTATTGACTGTTTCCACTTTTTTTTACATTCTTTTATTTGTTATTTTACTATGCCTGAGTTTTATCTTGATGTCAGGCTCAGACATCAGAATACCTATTTTGAAGAAGGTGGCAATTGTGGTAGCAGTTTATACCTATGCCCTCCTTGAACCATGGTAAAACATTAAGTTCCAAAGTTGTTGGTCCTAGGCTTGGTGCTGAGTGTGGGGATATGGTTTCACATGAAGACTGACATAAAGAGATCTCAATACCTTGTGATTTCATGTATTGCTCTCTATGGATGATATCTGTCTTTCATGGCCAAACTCTGGCAGAGACCAAGTTCAGAATCTGGTGCCCCATATTGGTGTGACAAGAAGCTAAAGAGTGAGACACTAACAATGGGGCAGGCTGATGTGGTGGAGGTCCATATTGAGAACTTTCCAGAAGCCATATGACCAGGTATGGTGCTTCATTACATGAGGTTTGGGTCAGGCCAGTGAAATGTGTTCTTACTCTTTTCATCATTCCAAAGTGACTTTGCACCACATGTCACTACATTTTAAAGTCATTACACATTTTTTACTTCTACATTCTTTTTTCTTAATTGCTCTCATATCCTCTGTTAATTTACAGTCAGCAGTCCTATACTTAAGGATATATATTTAGCCAGGCAGTGGTGGCACACGCCTTTAATCCCAGCACTCGGGAGACAAAGACAGGCCGATCTGTGTGAGTTCGAGGCCAGCCTGGTCTCCAAAGTGAGTTCCAGGAAAGGCACAAAGCTACATAGAGAAAGAAAGCCCGTGTCAAAAAAACTAAAAAGAAAAAAAAAAAAAAGGATATGTATTTAGTCCATCAGATAATAAGACATTCTCTTAGGCATATGGGATAACGGTACTACACATACATCCCCAATTCAGATATTTTGATATACAGAACAGCTCTGAGTGTTTAATATATTTTTCAAGCATCAAAATCTTTTTTGTCTTTCATTTTCTTGATTTTTTTCAAACTTTTATTTATTACATTGACATGTACTGTAGTTTTCTTCCCATAAACACATATTATATATTTCCTTTCTGGACTAAACTTTGGAAGACAGGAAGGTTGGTAACAAGTGGAAGATGGAGCAATGTAGAGGACAGTGGGTTTGTGAAATAAGTTGTGATAAGAAAAATTTAAAACAATAATAAAACTTATTGAAAATTAATCTCTATTTTATCAAGATACACTCTAAAATTATAAAGAACATCAGAAATAAATTGCTCTTTCCCAAACAAAATATTTTATGTAAATTCAAAAGAATTTATTCAATTGATGCTGAGTTTTAGAAATATATGCTATCTAAAAATGAGAAAAGTTCCTGTTATAAGCCAGTTTTTACTCTCAAAATCTGATTGTTTCAAGAATGATAGAAAACAGGGTTGAGAGACAAGTTTATGAAAATTCATTCATAGATTCATTCATAGATCCCTTCCCTGCCCACTCACAATCTGCATGTCTACAAGTCTAGCTATAGACATCTACCCCCAAATCTTTTTATTAGACTCCCCTTTGTTAAGTATTTTTTTCTTCCTATTATCACATCCTTGCTTTCTACTCCATACCCAATCCTGTGGCCACCTCTACAGGCAACGAAAAATCAAGTTTGTTTATGAGGTATCTTTGCTTGGTAAATCCTTTCTTCCCTTTCTCATTCTTCACCTCACCTGCTGCCATTACCACATGCATAGGATTAGCTCTATATCCATGGCCTACGAATCTGCATTGTTTACTACATCCCTTTTACAGGTAAAGTGTTCTTTTCCTCTCCCATCCTACCCTCCTCCCAATGCCATCTCTACACTCTTAGGCCTAGCCCCAGATCTCCAGTTTGGAATCTAACTTTGCTTGATCCAATCAAATAACTCACCCAACAGCATTACCTGTCAAAGCACCAGTCACACAGTTCTTTCACTGCCTCTATCTAAGGCAGGCCAGATTCCCACACCAGAGATCCAAGCAAGAAAACAAGTCTACATGTCAAATCACATAAACAAAAACAACATGCATGGCCAAGACACTATGCTTCAATCAAAACTGTTAGCTTTATAGAAGTTTTCTGTAGTAAGTGCTACCTTGATGAACCCCCAGACACAGGATTTAAAAAGAAGAATCAGGAATTTAAAAATAATTAAACACATTAAAAGAAGATATGAGTAAACACTTCATTGAACTCCAAGAGGATAACAATAAATTCCTGAGTGATATAGAAATGCAAATACATAGCTGAATGAAATGATATAGATTGTTCAGGATTTGAAAATCTAATTCAATGGACATATAGAAACAGTGAAAAGAGCACAAGGTGAAGAAAAGATGGAACTGAAAAATTCAATACCCCAAATAACAAAGTCAGTGGGAAAAATATATAAATAAAATGAACAAAACAGAATATACAGTATCAGTATTCAAAGATAAAGTAGAGGAACCAGATCAAATAAGCAAAGAATATAAAAAAGACTAAAGGCACAAGAAAGAAGCAGGCAAGAAATGTGGGAAATCATCAAAAGACCACATCTTTAAATTATAGGAGTGAATGAAAGAGAGGTCAACAGCATAAATGAGATATTTAAGAATATCATTGAAGAAAACTTCACTAAATTAGGGAAAGACATACTCATGCAAATACAGGAAGCATATAGAACCCCAAGTAGACAAGATCAAAAAAGAATCTTGCCATAGCATGTTAAAGTTAAAACATTAAATATCCAACAAAAATATTGAAAGCTGTAAGAGAGAAAACACAAGTCATACATAAAGGAAAACTCAGTATAATACCTGATTCCTCAGTGGAAACTATGAAATCCAGAAGATCCTGAAGCAAACAGATCAAAAAATGAATACGAACATAGACTATGGTACCTAACAAAAGTATCTGCCATAGTTAAAATTTTTCCCATGATATAAACAGCCTACCTATTTATGGGCTAAAGTATTGCAAATCAAACAGGATCAGAAAGCACATGATGTTTGCCTTCCTAATATATGGGAAAATAGACTTCAAGCTAAAATAATCACAAGAGATAAAGAAAGGTACTTCATTCTAATCTAGGGATCAATCAGGAAAATACTGTAATATTAACATAGATACATCAAACTCTGGCACATCTAATTTAAAAAAAAGCATATTAATGTAAATAGAGACCATTTATCACAAGCCCAATAATAGCAGGAGAGTTCAGCACCAGATTTTCTCCAAAAGAAAGATCATCTGAGCAAAAAATAGAGAAATCTCAGAAATAAATGTTATCTTACATCAAATAGACCTGATAGATAACTACAGAATATTGTACCCAAACACTAAAGAATATACATTCTAATAAGGAGCACATGGAACCTTCTCATGTCGTGGAAAAAAAAACCCAAACTTTAACAAATATGGTTTTGTTACAAAAATGAAATAGTTTGTTTGTGTTCTATGCAACAATTATATAATAAAACTTAACATTAACTGCAAAAACTCCAGTAATTGTATAAACTCATGGAGATTAAACAATTTGTTATTGAATAATGAGTTGGTCAAAGAAGAAATCATTAATGAAATAAAAATATTGCCAGAAATAAATGAAAATGAAAACATAACAACACAACAAAACATCCGGGATGCATGAATTAGAGTCCTAAGAGTGAATTTTAGCTTAAAAATCTCATTATGGAAGTTACAGTGTGACACCGTGAGACTTGCTGTGTACCTCTTTGTCCATATATCTTCATTTGCAAGTGTTCACTTCAAAGAGTCTTCAGTCTGCTTTGAGGTCTCTGGTTTCTACTACACTGTCGATGCTGGGAACTTGCTTGGGCTACTCCTGGATATCATATTGTTGCTCTGTGTTAGGGAGATTCTGCAGCTTTGAATCTGCAGGTCAGATCCATTCATGTGCTCCAGCAGATCATAGATGGGATGAATGATGGGACAGGCTAAGTCATATCCTTTTAAACACCACCAACAAACAAGCTGAGGAGGAGATCATGGACAAATTGCTAATTATACTAACCCTAAAGACAGTAAAATTACCATGGAAGAAAAGTAACAATTTTTTATAATTTGAGAAGCTTTTGCCTCTAAACATGAAGTCTTATTTGTAGAGTACTCATCAACAAATCTAGAATGACTCCCTAACTGAGAAGGTGAAGGGCATCTACAAAGTAAATTTAACCTTCTGAAGAAAATAAGAAAAACACTAGAAAATGCAAATACATTCATGTAAATACATTTTTAGAATTATTATTTTGAAAATGACCATCTTATCAAAAGTAAATTATAGATTCAAAGCCATCCCAATCAAAATACACTGTTCTTCACAGAAATAGATAAAAAATCATAAAATTCAAAAGGAACACGAAATGACACCTGATATCCATTTAAAAACTGATCTAGAATCAAAATACTGGAGAGAATGTTATTGCAGAATTTGTGATATATTATTTTAGTTTTATCATAATTAAAATAATATGGAAATGTTACAAAGACAGACATGTAGACTAATGAAATAAAATAGAAGCTTCAAACACAAGTACAGGAAATTCCAGCTATCTGATGTTTGACAAATAGGCCAAAAACCATGCACTAGAGGAAAGACAGCAACTTCAACAAATGGTGGTAGGAAAACTGATGTCCACATCCAGAAGAATGAACTAGGACCCATGTTTATCACCTGGTTTAAAGATAGATCAAAGTGAATCACACACCTCACTTTGAAACCTGAAATGCTAAAATTGCTACAAGAAAACATAGGAAGTACCCTAGAATATATAGCGGTAGGAAAAGACTTTTTGAGTATAACTACTTTTACCCAGGAATTAAAGTCAACACCTAACATTTGGGACATCATAAAACACAAAATCTATACAGCTATGGAAACAATCACTCAAGTGAAAAAGAAACCCCATAATAGGAAAGAATCTTTGCCAACTACACATCTGACAGAAGGTTTTTTTTTGTGTGTGTTTGTTTGTTTTTTGGTTTTTCGAGACAGGGTTTCTCTGTGTACTTTTGATGCCTATCCTGGATAGACTGGCCTCGATTTCACAGAGATCTGCCTGGCTATGCCTCCTGAGTGCTGTGATTAAAGGCGTGCACCACCACCACCAGGCTGAGTATTACTGTTCTTAATAAACAAAGAACTTAAAAAGCAAAGAATCAATGAACCAACCCAATTTAAATAGAGTTAGGAATCTAAACAGATTTCTCAACAGACGAAAAAAATGGGAAAGAAATACTTCAAAATATGTTTATTTTCCTTAGCAATTAGGGAAGTACATTTTGAAACAAGTCTCAAATTTCTTCTGATCCCTGTGAGCATAGCCAAGATCAGGAAAACAACTGACAATAATTGATAGCAAAGTTCTAGGTAAAAAGGGGGTCTTTGCTCAGTGTTGGTGGAAATGCAAACTTGTGTAACTACTCTAAACCAGTACAGAGATGCCTCAAAATACTAAAAACTAAACCTACTATGTGACTCAGCTATACCACTCCTTGGGCATAAGCACAAAGGACTCAACATCCTTCTACACAGATACTTGCTTAGCTGCTTTAGTCACAATGGCTAGGAAATGAAAGTAGCCTAAAGGTCCTATAACAGTTGAAAGGATATTGGACATGTGGTATATATAAACAATGGCATTCCACTCAACATCTGGTGAGATTTCTGTCTCCTTCCAAGATGGTATAGTGCTTTGCACACTCCGGAGGGAAAGAAAACAGTTTGCTTAAATGTCAGTAGAGTGAAAGAGGAAGAGCCCTATACCTTAATTCATCTGTCGGTGGAGCTGAATGCATGAAATAAGTACTTCCTATGTGTCACCATCTTCCAACACTGTTAGATTAATGATTGTGTTTGTTTCAAATGAATTTTTGAGAATATCATTCAGACCATACCAGAACTGTAAGAGAACTTGTACTTGGATTGCTTTATCAGATTCTAGGACATAAAAGTATATTTGATTCAACTCAGAATTATCATGCAAATACCAGGACTTGATATTCTAAATATAAATATTCTGATTAAACAAATGAAGATAAATGATTTAACAAGGTAAAACAAAGCTGAGTTTTCAATAATTTGTAGAAAACACAATAAAATCTTACCACAAATAATTCAATATTTTCCCTAGAAATAATATGAATAAGATTGTTTGATAGGCAGACTTTAACAAAAGAAACTCAATTTCAAAAGCAGGAGAAGTAATAAATGAATATAATGACAAAACAAAACAATTGTATTTGTAACAACAAAGACATTATATAATAAAAAGCATTGTACAATATGTATATGAAATAGATTTATATCACTCTGGTGTTAATGCAAATTGTAAGAAAATATGTTCTATAATAATCAGATATTAGCAAGTATACCTGCACATGCACATATACTAGGGCCTCAGAATAACAGTACTATAAAGAGCTTCAAGTAACAGATTTGTATGTTACCATAAATATATAAATGATGTATTTTAGTCAGGTAGTGATAGCACTTACCTTTAATCCCAGCACTTGGGATACAGAGGCAGGTGGATCTTTATGAGTTCGAGGCCAGCCTGGTCTACAGAACGAGTTCCAGGATAGGTTCCAAAGCAGTACAGAGAAATCCTGTCTCAAAAAACCAAAAATAAAGGATTGATTTTACATGATAATTTTATATATGACTATTATAATATAAATCTGTTCAGCATATTAAATGTTGTACATTTACAATAAAACTTATTAAATTATAAGTGCTTTTCCAGATTAAAAGGGGGATAATGTTTAGGTCATTTCCTGCAGTTATTACTGAATCTCTAATACATTTTACATTTTGTTATGTATAGAAAGCAAAATGTTTAAAATAATCATAAATAGGAAATGCTAAAGTAGTAAAATTCAATACTCTATTTCACTTCAGTGATTTTATGGACAAACATGACTACAAAGTATGTATGCAAGGCAATGCTTAAAGAAGTTATCCATTAGCATTGAATACTTTTTAATTTTAAAAATTTAATACTATATACAATAAAACACAGAAAGATTTCATATTGCATATCATGATTTTGTAAGAATTATTTTTATCAACATATAAATTGGAAATAGTCATGTTCTTTTAGTGAAGGTACCATTATGATAGAATGAGGTTTGTTCTACGAGTTAAGTTTTTAAGTATTTGAATATGAGAACTCTTGTCATCTTTTCATGAACATCCTCAGACTTTTATAAATACTATACTAATATGTTGACATGATATATAACTTTAGGGATATTGCTATATCCTAATAATTAGAAATTTCTAACTAGTCTATTCATTTATTGTTTTTTGTTCTATCTAGATATAAATGACAATGATAAATTTTAAAAAGTTAAGTGTCTTGACCCTTACATAAAATTTAAAGTTGTCTAATCCTGTTTGGGTTATTGACTTTAAAGGGTATATATATATATATATATATATATATATATATATATATATATATACAAAAAAGTGATTTTTATCATTAACAGACTATGTTGAGAACATGATAATATTATATATTGTCTTAGAGTTTCTATTGCTGTGAAGAGACATCATGACTATGACAACTCTTATAAAGAAAACATTTAAGTGGTGTGGCCCACTTACAATTTTAGAGTTTCAGTCAATTATCAGCATGACAGGAAGCATAACATTGTGCAAGCCAACTCGGTGCTGGCTACATCTTGATCAGAAGGCAACAGGAGGTAAACTGAGGCACTGGGTGTGACTAGGGCATATATAAGACCTCAAAGCCCACCCCCACTGTGACATAATTCCTCCAACAAGGTCATGCCTACCACAAATAAAGCCACACCTCCCAATAATGTTATCCCCTACAAACTTATGGGGGCCAATTGCATTCAAACTAACACATTCCACTCCCTGGCCCCCATAAGCTTGTAACAATATATTAATGCGAAACACATTTAGTCCAAAATTGATAGTCCCCATAGTCTATCACAGTCTCCAAAATGTTGAAATTCCAAAGTTCAAAATCTTCTCTGAAATTGATGTAATCTCTTAACTGTAATCCCCAATGAAATCAAAATAAAAAAAAAAAAAACAGATAACATAACATATATAACATATGGCCCAGGACATACATGACCATTACAAAAGTAGGGAAGGGAGCATAGTGAGTCAATATTGGACCAAAGCAAAACCAAAACCAAGCTCGAGCTAGTCAAACTAAAACTCTTCATCTCCATGCCTGATGTCAAAATGCTCTTCAGAAGTCTATCTACCTCCACCTTTGTTGACTACCAACACACTTCTTTCTGTTGGGCTGGTTCCTATCCCTATTAGCAACTCTCCTTGACAGGTATCCTATGACTGTCATCTATAACATCTTGGGTTCTCCAAGGCAATCGAGGTTTCAACTTCACAGCTTCACACAATGACCTTTCTAGGCCTCCATTCAGATACATAACTGACACATGCCTGGCCTCAGCAGCTTTCCTTAGTCTCAGGGGCAAATTACATAATCCCTTTCTTTTATTCTTAACTCCAGAACCACGTAGCTGAAGCTGTCAAATTCTGCTGCTCATTGGGGTTGGAGCATGTCCCCCTGGTCCAATTTCATATTCACCAGCTTTCTTTCCTTCATTGCCTAAATTTGGCTGTCTTTTTTTCTAAAGAAATGTTTATTTTCCTCACAAGAAGCATGCAGACTATATACAGTACACACCAACAGAAATAAAAAAAGTGCACTATGCTTCTACTGCAAATTTACAGTACAAAAGATACTACATTTTAAATATATTATATAAAAAAATCAAAGTTGTAATGCGATGCATTGGAACCTGGCGGCAGCCTTTGGAAGGTGAAGAACATGGTCTAGTGTGGCTCCTCTGGGGTGATCTGTAACCACAATCAGCTGCAAGGAGCTCAGGGTATGGACAGGAGAATAAGGAGTATGAAGGAGGACTAGGTGGTAACAAACCTCAGTAAACTAGAAGAAAACTGTGAGGGGTTTGGGGGAGGTACTGAGCTGTGGGTCAGCAAGCACAGGCCCTGCACCACCGCCCAGCTACCTGGCAAACCAAATCACATCCTCCATTGGCTACCATGGGACATGGTGTTTGCCAATGTCAGCGTGGTCTGCAGGAACTCAACAGTACCACTTTTCGAAGGCTCTGTGGAATAGTCACGAACCAGTGTCAACTTCACAGCAGAATAAACATAAGTGGAGTGGGGTGGGGAGAAACTCAATTCCTAATTTCAACCACCAGAATGAAACAGAGTACCCAGGAACAAAAGATGAGAGCTGAACAGTTGCGGATAAATACACAGTATTTGTAAACGATTATTACGGCACTCGATTGTAGAACAATAATTAAGTGTAGAGGAAGAGGAAGCCAACTTCTCATGCAGCAAGGCCAATGACTAGGGCAGCAGAGGCTGCGTGGTCAGGACTCTTGTTCAAGACAGGGACTGAGGGAGAGGCCACGGTGTCTACTGCAAAAAGGAAAGATGAAGTGGCCACCTTCTCCAGATGGCCCCGGCGTCATCACTGCAGATGAGTCTAGGGTGATTTACTGCATAGCTGGAGGACACAGTGTGTGATGATAGAAATGGCACACACCATGTTTGATTGGTCACACACACACACACACACACACACACACACACAAGGTATATGCACATAGACTCATGTACATATATGCATGCAGAGTGGACTCATACACCCCAACGGTAACAAAACAAAGGGCTTTGGTTAAGGGACCATCAATGACCTTGGGCTGTCTTGAAACTGGATCTCTAGATCAGGCTGACCTCAAAGTCAGAGATCTGTCAGCATCTGCCTTCTGACTACTGGGATTAAAGGTGTCTTAATTAGGGCTTTTACTTCTGTGAAGTGATACCATGACCATGACAATTCTTATAAAGAAAACATGTAATTGGTGTGCCTCACTTACAGTTTCAGAAGTTCAGTCTATTATCATGACAGGGAGCATGGCAGCATGTAGGAAGATGAAGTACTGGAGAGAAAGCTGAGAATCCTACATCTTGCAGGGCAAAGGAAGTCAACTGACACACATGGCAGTATCTTGAGCACAGGAAACCTCAAAGCTCTCCCTGACAGTGGCACACTTCCTCCAACAAGGCCATACTCGGTCCAACAAAGCCATTCCCTAAAAGTGCGACTCCCTATGGGATAATGGGGGCCAAATACTTTCAAACTTCCACAGGTGTGTATAGCACGAGACTTAGAAGGTCTTATTAATAAAAAACAAACCTGGAGCAAGGTATTGGGGTGAATGCTGAATGATCAGAGAAGCAGATCCAGCCACAGCCACCTCACCTTGCCAATTCCTCAGCTGATCCTGTTTCCTCAGACTGGAAGCTTCTGAGTCCTCATCCAGAATGAATCTCAGCTGAATTGCTGCTCAAAAGCCTAAAAGCTTAACCAGCCTAGTTCCTGGTTTTCACGCCTTATGTATCTTTCTACTTTCTGCCTTCACTTCCTGGGATTAAAGGCATGAGTCACCATACCTGGCTGTTCCAATGTAGCTTTAAACTCACAGAGATCCAGGTGAATCTCTGCTTCTGAAATGCGAGGATTAAAGGCATGTGTGTCACCATTTTCTGGCCTCTATATCTAGTGGCTGTTCTGTTCTCTGACCCCAGATAATTTTATTAGGGTACACAATATTTTGGGAAACACAATACTACCACAGGTGTACACTACTACAGCTAGCTTTATGCTTTTCTTTAGTTCCTTTTCACAACTTGGAAACTTAGGTGAGTGCAATCTTTCCCTGAGGTCATTACTCTTTTTATTCCATTTCTTTTTATTTATTTATTTTATTTTACAATACCATTCAGTTCTACATAACAGCCACAGATTCCCTTGTTCTCTCCCTTCCTGCCCCCTCCCCTTCCCCCCAGCCCACCCCCCATTCCCACCTCCTTCAGGGCAAAGCCTCCCCCGAGGACTGAGATGGACCTGGTAGACTCAGTCCAGGCAGGTCCAGTCCCCTCCTCCCAGATTGAGCCAAGCGTCCCTGCATAAGTCCCAGGTTTCAAACAGCCAACTCATGTAATGAGCCCAGGACTTGGTACCACTGCCTAGATGCCTCTCAAACAGATCAAGCCAATCAACTGTCTCACCTATTCAGAGGGCCTGATCCAGTTGGGGGCCCCTCAGCCTTTGGTTCATAGTTCATGTGTTTCCATTCGTTTGGCTATTTGTCCCTGTGCTTTATCCAACCTTGGTTTCAACAATTCTCTCTCATATAAACCCTCCTCTTTCTTGCTAATTAGACTCCTGGCGCTCCACTTGGGGCCTAGCCATGGATGTCTGCATCTGCTCAATCATACCACAAGAGCACTTGCTCAGCTATGTTCATATCAGCATTGTTTGTAATAGCCAAAACCTGGAAACAACCTAGATGCCCTTCAACTGAAGAATGGATAAATAAATTGTGGCACACATACACAGTGGAATACTACTCAGCAGAGAAAAAAATGACATCATGAGGTTTGCAGGCAAATGGATGGATCTAGAAAAAAGTCATCCTGAGTGAGGTAACCCAGACTCAGAAAGACAAATATGGTATATACTCACTAATAGGAGGATACGAGATGTGGAACAAGGATGAATCGACTGCTACTCACATCACCAGTGAGGCTACCTGGAAAACAGGACCCCAAGAAAATCACGAGGATTGCCCAATGACGGAGAAATGGCTGATATCTACATGAACAACCTGGACATGAGTGGGGGCAATGAAGGGTGAGGGTTGAGGGAAAGAGAGCGGGAGATTTCAGCTGGATCAAGAACAGAAAGGGAGAACAAGGAATAGGAGACCATGGTAAATGAAGACCACATGAGAAAAGGAAGAAACAGAGTGCTAAAGAGGTCCACAGAAATCCACAAAGATACCCCCACAAAAGACTGCTGGCAATGGTCCAGAGACAGCTGGGACTAACCTACTCTGGTGATGGGATGGCCAAACACCCTAATAGTTGTGCCAGAAGCCTCATCCAAGGACTGAGGTATCTGGATGCAGACATCCACAGTTATTCCATTTCTTAATCCATCTATTGCCAGGGCTTGGGGGGGAACCAAAGCAAGAATTACAGTTACAATATTAAAGAAGATATCCTCTATCTCATATTTGTGAGTCTAAGGTTTTATATCTAACTTATCTTTTATCATGTATCATTTGAGACTCTAGTCTTCAAACACCTCAAAGACCTACAGAACATGGCATTTAAAATGTTTTAAAAATTTAGACTTTCTGGACAATGAGACATGTCTGCTCCTGACATCACCGAATTACTTCAGAGAGGAGGATAGGAATCGAAGACACTCCATATGGAGTTTATCTTCACCTTGGCAAAAAATAGCCATTTGGACAAGACACTGTTCTTGCCTGGACTGCTTGATCAACTGGATATGCAGGACCCATAGAAAGGTGACCACTGAACTTTGCTTGGCAAAATGGTTCTTTAGGTTCCTGATTCACAGAGGAAACTGCCACACATTCTACAGGACACAGAGAGAAATGACTGAGAGACCCTAGGACTGTGGCCTAAAGACAGATGCCCTAACTTTACAAAGGGACATTAGGTGACTGTCTAGACTGCCAGCTCTCTCTCTCTCTACTCTGCAAGACTCCAGAAAGTTGCTTGCATCCTTCTCCCATTTCTCAGGTAATAGTATATCCTTCTGGGGTCTTTGATGTAGTTGAAGACTAGAGTTATAATTTCTTCAGTTATGATAAAAGATAAGTTAGATATAAAACCTTAGACTCACAAATATAAGATAGATAGGATATCTTCTTTAATATTGTAACTGTAATTCTTGCTTGTTAATTGTTTTGTTATATGTAATTTTACTATGTTAGAGTTAAAAATTTCTTTAAAAAAGAAAAAAGAAAAAGGGGAAGTACTATAGATAATTGATTGATTGATAAATAAAACACTGATTGGCCAGTAGCCAGGCAGGAAGTATAGGTGGGACTAGCAGAGAGGAGAACTGAGAGAACAGGAAGGCAGAGAGGAGGAGACACCAGCCTGCCATCCAGGAAGTATGATGTAAAGGTGGCAGGTAAAGCCACGGAACACATGGCGACATACAGATTAACAGAAATGGGTTGAGTATAAGAGTAAGAGCTAGACAATGGTAGGCCTGAGCTAATGGCCGAGCAGTTTAAATAATATAAGCATCCGTATGTTTATTTTATAAGTGGACTATGGGACTGCTGGGGCTTGGTGGGACCTAGAGAGAAAAACTCTAGCTACAATCTATCTCCTTGGACACAGGGCTTAGCTCTATTCTACTTCCTGGTGTCCCTTTTCTCAATCTGTACATATTGTATTTTTATTTTCTCAGCTTGCTCCTTTTCATTACAAATCTTCATTAGAGTTACCACTAATAACCACACTACAGTCTATAATAGGCTGTTGTGAGATTTCCTCTGCCAATGGAATTAATGTAATTAATCCAAAACTTTTCACTTTAGCCTCAGGTAGACTTTTTGGACAAAGGCAAAAAGCAGCCCCATTCTTCAGCAACATGTCACAAGAACAATCTCCAGGCAACATACTATAATTTTTCTCCTCTGAAATTGATTGAGCCAGCCCCCAACAGTTCAAATAACACTTAGGACCATTGTTTTCCATACTCCTTCTACTATGGCTCATTAAGCAGTACTTATAGCATTCCTCTGTTTTTAGAAGTGAAAGTACCAATGTCCAAGTTTCTCAAAGCAAAAACATGGTCAGATCTATCACAGCAATACCACAGGCCCTGGTACCAACTCCTGTTTTAGTTAGTGTTTCTATTGCTGTGAAGAGATACCGTGACCATGGCAACTCTTAAATGAAAACATTTAGTTGAGGTGGTGGCTTATATTTCAGAGGTTCAGTCAATTATCATCATGGCAAAGAGCATATAGGCATGCAGACAGAAATGGTGCTTGCTATTCTTGATCAGAAGGCAACAGGAAGTGGACCCAGTATCACACTGAGCTAAGCTTGTGCAAAAGAGAATTAAAAGCCTACCCTACAGTGACATACATACTCCAAGAAGACCATATCTACTTCAACAGACCATCCCTCCTAACAGTGTCACACCCTATAATGTTATGAGGACATTCAAACTACCATACAGATATATGTGCATCAAAATTTGAAGACAAAAGGGAATGAATTTACAAAAGAACCTTGTGGGCATAGGTAAATGGGAACTTTCCTTTGGAGAGAGGAAAGGGAGCTAGGGAATCTTCCTCTTTTTCTGAGGCGAGATGGAAGGAGGATGGATCAGGGGAAGAGGAAAAGACTGGCAGGAGGGGAGGGAGGGTAAACTGAAGTGGGGATTTAATATATAACAGAATAAAAAAGAGAGTCTCAAAAGCTAAAAAAAATTATAATCTCAAAAAAGGTGAAAAGTACTCGATAATATTTTGCTCTTTTGATTTTACCCGAGCAACAACTTAAAACTTGCTAGGATGAGGAATGATTT
Source organism: Peromyscus leucopus (assembly GCF_004664715.2). Taxonomy (NCBI): domain Eukaryota; kingdom Metazoa; phylum Chordata; class Mammalia; order Rodentia; family Cricetidae; genus Peromyscus; species Peromyscus leucopus. The sequence continues at coordinate 80,734,376 of NC_051083.1, read as the reverse complement.
GAGTGTATGATAAATGTTTCACTAACATGATTCTGGTTTGTCCTGTGATATTCTGTGTTACTTGTACCTCCCTTTGTTCTTGTTTTTCTCAGTGCTATATGCCTGAAACCATTTACATAAATTGGTTCTTAATTGTACAGTCTGGATAAAAAGTTACAGTCTATCATTTTGATCATGACAGGTTTTTCCTGAAATCTTGAAACATCTTGTTAGGTAGGCAGCATGGAGTTCCTATAAATGTATGACTACTACTATTTTGCCTTAAAAAAAAATAACATCATTGGGAAAAATTAAAGTATGAATATTATTCATTTACTTTTATTTCTTACTTCCAGAATCACTTCTTGGTTACAAGTATTGTTGGAAAAAATGTACACATGTTTTCTAATATTAAAAAACAAAAAAATATTTTTATCATTGAAGGACTGTTTTAAAAACATGTTAATGTTTAAAACTTCAATGATCAAGCTTGATCTTCCTATTTACTTTGAGTTTGATAAGATTAAATTTTTGAATACTTTAGCTGTCTTTGAAATTACATTTTAAAAATATATGAACACTTAAATTGTCAGCTACCATATATTGTGATAATTTAGGAATACTTTCAAAAGCAGAACTCTTGTTTTTTTTTTTTTTAAATTATTTCTTTAGAATTGTCAGAGTTAAATTATCCTGAAACAAGGGTCAATATTTTCCTTTTATAAAACTATGCTGTTTGAAATATAAACATCTTACACTTCTTCTATTTGTTTAATTGTAATGGACTTGTCATGATGTTCCAAAGTAAACTGAATATTTGCTTGCTTGCTTTTCTTTATGAATGAAAGTGATTTGCTACAAAACTTTTGAAAGAACTCAAGAAGAAAAATTTTACTGCAGATTATGAATAATGTGGTAAAGAGGTGGAAATAAAAAAATCTGTTGTCAAATACAGAAATGACTATATCACGAAATATTATGACACACAAAAGTCTTATATATAATATCACTGGTCAAACTAGTGTAGGACAATAAATTCAGCATTAAAAGCAACTAACACTAATAAATCAAGTGGGTTGACTGATTGTTTATATAGATAAATTCTAAATGATTTTTCTTTCACATTATCTATAAACAGTTCTTAGAATACCCAATTATGAAACAGCAAACTTAAAAGAACCATAGTACAAAATAGAGTTTCCTATACTTGATAATTCTCCTTTACTTACCCTTGGAGGGTAATTTACTTGGGGCACAGTCAGTTCTTGTGGTACATTTTCTTGAGTGATGATTAATGGTAGTCTCATCCCTGGGTGAGTGCCTATGAATGGTATGAAAAAGCAGGCATATCACATTATTAGGAGCAAGCTAGTAAGCAGCACTCTTCTACCCCTCTGCATCAGCTCCTGACTCCAGGTTACCACTCTGCTTGAGTTTCTACCTTGACTTCCCTTGGAGTTGGACTGTTACCTGGAAGTGCAAGATGAAATAAATCCTTTCATCCTGCAGTTGTTTATGATCATTAATTTTTAACATAGCAATAGAAAACTAACTTACACATAAATTGGTACCAAGTTCATAGGGTCTTGTTGTGACAGACCTGATCATGTATTTTGTGGAGCATTATGTTGACATTTGAACTTTTGTCTGGAAATTACTAATACTTATGATTTCACTGGTACAAATGTTAGAAATGTTTGAAATGGCGAAATTTTTAAGAGTATTTACACATACATGTACTTGAGAAAGAGAGAGAAAGAAAGAGAGGGAGGGGAGGAGGAAGAAAATAAAATCACTAATAGTATTTCCCATTTTGAAGATGTTTCAGAACTGTATCTTACTTAGAGAAGAGGCTATTGGTAATAACAGCAAATTTTTGAAGCAACAAAATTACTAGACCAAAACAAAACTTTACATGAAGTATTAGGTTTTGTGACAATGATTACAGACTAGAAGTTACATTCATTCCTTTTGCCAAGTGAATGATATCAGAAAAAGGAAAAAAATAGATTATATTCAAAAGTTATGAAGAACTTCAGATATTCACAAAGGTATTGACAGAGTAATCCAAAGTACGGATAAAAACAAGGTTACCACATGGAAAAGAAGCCAAGCCAAATATAACTCCAGTTTTGAAGCATAAGTTCCATTAAAAAGTTTATTGTCTCCCTCACTGAATGGTACTATAGATTGAGTCTTGAAGAGTTGATTTCTCAGTAAGAAGTTACTTAAGTAATAACTGAGTAAGCCAAAATGAGACACATAGACTACACATAGACAAAAGGAACATGAAAATGCTATTAAGGGCAAATAATTTAACAATATTTTCTATCTAGAACATCTTTGCCCATGATTAAACTTCAATATTTTTAACTACAGCTCTTTGAATGATTTATTATATTTGCTAGGAATCACTTTGACTTCTTTTACAATTTGTATCCCTTGGATCTCTATAGTCATCTTATTGCTTTAGCTAGAACATTGAGCACTACATTGAATAGATATGGAGAAATTAGACAGCCTTGTCTTGTTCCTGACTTTAGTGGAATTGCTTTGAATTTCTTTCCATTTAATTTGATGTTGGCTATCAGCTTCCTATATATTGCTTTTATTATATTTAGTAACTTCTTTGTTTCACTGCTCTCTCCAAGACTTTTATCATGAAGATGTGTTGGATTTTGCCAAAGGCTTTTCAGCATCTAATGAGGTGATCATGCATTTTTTTCTTTAAGTTTGTTTATATGGTGAGTTACATTGACAGATTGTTACATTGACAGATTTTTATATGTTGAACCATTCCTACATCCCTGGAATGAAGCCCAGTTGATCATTGATGATCTTTTTTTATTTTATTTTTTATGCCGTATGCCGTTTATTGAAAGAGGGAGGAGGTCTTAAATACAGGCTTATAGCACAATGGGAGAACCCTGGAGGGCAGAATTTCACTACCAATGTTTTACAATCTTGCATCTAAACTGTTAGTGCCCATTATGCAGGATACACAGACAAGGACCTTCCCTTAAGCATTCAGGAGGGTGGAACCCACCAGGGAAATAGCATAAGGAGGATATCAAGGTCAAGATCAACAAGCAAGGCAAGAGTTACCCAAAACAAGGGCCAGGACCCTACAGGTCCGCCTTTTACTAAAAAAAAAATGAGCTTCTGACTTAGGTTGAGTGGGACATCAGCAGGTCACCTTACTCCTAGAGTTGTATCATGCCAGTGGATGCCCACATGCTTCAGAAGAGAATTTGACATTGCTGCTGCTGTTGTTGCTGTTATAGCAGTGGCGGCCACTGTTGCTACTGTTTCTGCGATTACCATTTTATAATTGGTTACTACAAATAGCACAGTGGAGACCCTGGCAGCAAAAGTAGCTACCACAGTTAGTTAATCTTTCATTCTATTGGGCATGATGAATTTAATTCAATAGTTATATACATTTTGATTGGATTTGAAAATTATAAATTTATAAACTCAAGTTCCATTTGCTTTTGGGATACCATCTTACAAGGACTCCGATTTGCAGTAAGGCTCGTTACAGAAGGAAATGGCTCAGTGGCCTTTAGCCTACTGGCTGTGAGTGGGTTAGGACTTCTGTTCGTCTTTTATGTGTCAAACACATAGATTGCAAGCCCAGTGCCACTTTGAGATCTTTGGCAGCAGTTAACTCTGCAGCTCACACACGATTGAGCGTGTATGATAATGAGTATTCAGAGATGGGTAATGCCTGGGGAGTGCTCAGCAACCTAAGACAGAGAGCCTGTGTGGCCTGGGCAGGTGTCTCCATGACGGATGATCTTTTTAATGTTCATTTATATTCAATTTTCCAGTATTTTATTGAACATTTTTGCATCAGTGTTCATGAGGGAAATTGTCCTGTGATTCTCTGTCTTTGTGTGGTTTGGATAGCAGCATAACTGTGGCCTCATAAAAAGAATTTGGCAATGTTCCCTATGTTTCTATTTTGTGGGATTAATTGAGGAATATTGGTATTAGCTTTTCTTTGAAGGTCTGATAGAACTCTGCATTGAGACCATCTGGTCCTGGGCTTTTCTTGGTTGGAAGACTTTTAATGACTGCTTCTATTTTCTTAGGGGTTATAGATCTCTTTAAATTGTTTATCTGATCTTGTTTTAATTTTGATATGGGGTATCTATCAAGAAATTTGTCCATTTCTTTTAGATTTTCCAATTTTGTAGATAACAGGTTTTAAAGGAATTACATAATGATTGTTTGGATTTACTCAATACCTGCAAGCATTGCAGATCTGGAGGAAAAGGTATCCTGACTTTTCTGGAAGTCAGGCTGTACCTACAGCCATGAAAGCAAAGTATCCTGGATGCCTGCAGTTGTGAAGAGAAATGTATCCTGATTTGTCAGGAAGTCAGGCTACACCTCAAACTGGGGTTTGGTGGGGGATTGTTTCCCTTCAGGATATGGCAATCCTGCTCCTCTCCAAGAGAGAGCATTTACAGCTGAGTTCAGTTCCACAAGCCAAGGGGTTTCTCAGTGGAGGTGTCATTTGCTTGTTCTGTTCTGCTCTGTTCCCCTAATGGAACTTCTCAGCAGAGATTCTTTTATGCTCCATCAAAAGAAAATCTTCACCCAAAACTCTTTCAAGAGATTTATTTGGGAAGGAGGAGTCCAGTAGAAAGCCTGCCTCTGCCAGGATGGAGGAAGACAGCTGCCAACTGAATAGGCAGAGGGGCTTATATAGTCCTACTTTGGGGCAGAGTTTTTCCAAGGAGAAGATTTTCAGGGAGGGAATTGGTCAGATTTTGATTCCCTTGAGCTGAGACAAGCCCAGATTGGCTAGATTTCATCCTTAGGGATTGGTTGGTTTTCTACTCAGGGATTGGTTACTTTTTCTGCTCAGAGACTGGTTGGTTTCATGGGCAGATTTGGTTCTGGTTTCAGGGACAAAGAGTGTTTCTTTCACTGACCTTTTTTAGTCTTTTTGCTCTAGTTTCAAGGCCAGAGTGTATTGCTTTTACTGGCTCTGGTTCCAGGGCCAAGTTTCTTTGGCCCTGGTCTTAGTGTTAGGGTGTGTTTATTTCCTTCTGATTTCAGGGACAAAGTATTTCTTTCACTTGCTCTGGGCTTAGTGCCAAAGTAGGTTTCTTTCACTGGCTCTGGTTTCAGGACCAGAATGGGTTTCTTTCTCTGGATCTGCTTTCAGGATCAGAATGGGTTTCTTTGGCTGATCCTTTTACTCTGCAGTTATACCCCCCATTTCCTTTCTGATTTTGTTAATTTGTATATTCTCTCTCTTTCTCTTAGTTAGTTTGGTTTGTCTATCTTGTTGATTTCCCCCAAGAACCAACTCTTTGATTCCTTCTAGTGTTGTCTTTGTTTCCATTTTATTGATTTCAGCCCTTAGTTTGTTAATTTTATGCTATCTACTCCTCTTTGTTGTGTTTACTTCTTTTTCTTCTAGAGTTTTAAAGTATTCTGATAAGTTGCTAGTATGAAATTTCTCCAAATTCTTATGAACTGACTTAGTGCTATGAGTTTTCTTCTTAGCACAAGTTTTCATTGTATCCCATAGGTTTTGATATGTTTGCATTCATTTTCATTGAATTCTGGGAAGTCCTTAATTTTTTCTTTATTTCTTCCTTGACACATAGATAATGCAGTTGAGATTTGTTCAGTTTCCATGAGTTTATAGGCTTTTTGCAGCTTGTGTTGTTGAACTTCAACTTTAACCCTTGGTGATCTGGTAAGACACTGGGGATTATTTTAATTAATTAATTTTTTAATCTGTTAGGACTTGCTTTGTCATTGAGTATATGTTCAATTTGGGAGAAGGTTCCATGAGGTGCTGACAAGAGAGTATATTCTTTTGGGTTTGAGTGAAACATTCTGTAGATGTCTGTTAGGTCCATTTGAGTAATAACATCTGTTAATTCCATTATTTTTTTGTTTAATTTCTGTCTAGATGACCTGTTCATTGGTGAGAGGGAGGTGTGGAAGTCTCCCACTATTAATATGTGGGGTTTGATATGTGATTTTAGGTTTAGTAATGTTTCTTTTCCAAATGTGAGTGCTCTTATATTTGGAGCACAGTTGTTCAGAATTGAGAGATCATCTTGGTGGAGTTCTTCTTTTGATGAGCATGAAATGTTCTTTTCTATCTCTTTTCATTAATTTTGTTTTGAAGTCAATTTATTATATATTAAGATAGCTACACAGGATTGCTTCTTAAGTCCACTTGATTGGAAAATCTTTTTCCAACTCTTTACTATGAGGTAATGTCTATTTGTGATGTTGAGGTGTTTTGTGTATGCAGCAGAAGATTGGGTCCTGTTTTCATATACGTTATGTCAGCCTGTGTCTTTTTATTGGAAGAAGTGAGCCCATTGGTATTGAGAGACATTAATGACAGGTGGTTATTATTTCCTGTTATTTTTATTTGGTGTTGGTGGTACTTTTGATGTTGCTGGTGATTGTGTTGTGTTGTGTTGTGTTTTTATTGTTGTTGTTGTTGTTGTTTTGTGTGTGTGTGTGTGTGTGTGTATTTGTGTACTTTCCTCTGGTGTAGGATTATCTATTGTCAGTGTTTTTCTGAGTATAGCTAACTTTGTTGGGTTAGAGTTTTCATTCTAGTACCCTCTATAGAGCTGGATCTGTGGATAGAAATTAAAGATGACTTTGTCATTAAATACCTTGTTTTATCCATCTACAGTGACTGAAAATTTTGCTAGTTGTAGTAGTCAGGGCTGGTATCCATAGTTTCTTACAGTCTGCAAGAGATTTGTCCAGGCTCTTCTGTTTTTTTTAGGGTCTCTATTGAGAATTTGGGTGTAATTCTGATAAGTCTGCCTTTATGTGTTACTTGGTCTTTTTACTTTGTAACTTTCCATATTCTTTGTTTTGTATGTTTAGGATTTTGATTATGAAGCACCAAGGGGCTTTTTTTCTCTGGCCCAGTTTATTTGGTGTTCTGTAAGTTTCTTTTTCTTTCTTTCTTTCTTTCTTTCTTTCTTTCTTTCTTTCTTTCTTTCTTTCTTTCTTTCTTTCTTTCTCTCTCTCTCTCTCTCTCTCTCTCTCTCTCTCTCTCTCTCTTTCTTTCTTTCTTTTTTTTTAGTTTTTTGAGGCAGGGTCTCTGTGTAGTTTTGGTGCCTGTCCTGGATCTTGCTCTGTAGACCAGGCTGGCCTCAAACTCACAGAGCTCCTCCTGGCTCTACCTCCTGAGTGCTGGGATTAAAGGCATGCACCACCACTGCCCGGCTTAAGTTTCTTGTACCTTTGTATGTATATACTTCTTTAGGTTCAGAAATTTTTTCTATGATTTTATTGAATATATTTTCTGGGCCTTTGAGTAGGGATTCTTCTTTTTTTATTCCTTTTATTTTTAAGTTTGATCTTTGTATAATGTCCAAGATTTAATGGATGTTTTGTGTAAGGAATTTTTCAGATTTAACTTTTTTTTAAATTGGAAAAGCCCAGCCTTAATGGGTAAAAGCCTCCCAAGTGATTCCCTGCCCCTCACCCCCAGAGAGGAGACAGGGAAGAGAGAATAGAAGAACTGCATGTCTGTTTTCTGGGATGCAGCTTATATACCATGTGGGATTGGTCTTGAGCCTCTCTGAGGGATGAGCTGTGTTTGGCAGGCTTTGAAGGGGTAGGTTTAGGGAAAGAGAGGGGAAGAGAGAATGTTCCACCAGAACATTCCAGACTCTTTGGGTATAAGGATTCCAGGGTGCCAGGGGTTAAGGTGGTGCTCCCACCCAAACATTCCACTCTCTTTGGCTATAAGGATGCCGGTTCAAGTCTGACTACTTCCTGTGAGCATGGGATGGCATGTGGAAGAGCAGTTGGGAATTGGTGAGCTCACAAATAGCAGGAGGTGTGAGTGGAGGAGCATTCAGTTAATTGTCATTCTGGAAACCTCAGGCATCTGTTTCTTGAGGAAGCAAGGAAGGTAAGTTTCTAGGAAAAAAAATAGATCATTAACCTTTTCTCTAGTTGTCCTGTAAAGATGAATGCACAAAGCAGATAGGCCCTTTATTGGGACATCTTGAAAAACTGAAGGGTGGAGGGTCCCAGCTGCTGGACAGACCATGTATCCTGAATAGGTGCCCACTTGAGCCTGTTGAGATGGTACCAGCATGGATGTCCTAGGAGCTTGGCAGCTGACAGGGTGGTGAGGATCACTGTATGAATGGAGAAGAGACTTCAGAAGAGAGAGGTAGGGGAGGTACCTGGCCATTGGGGGAGTTTGGGCTAGGAGATAGTGATTGAGTAGGAAGGGCCTTCCATAAAGGAGCTCAAAAGTGCTCAAACCTGTAGGAGAGTATGGGGTGGCCCAGAGATGGGTAAGGACAATGGGGAGAAGGAAGGGCCAAGATAACCGGTGTTCAATGGAGAGCTTAGTGAGCTGTTGTTTGATGAGTCCATTGGCCTTCTCAAACTTTCCTGAGGATAAAGGTGTCAATCATAGTTAGGGGTAATGGAGTTTTTTAGGTGTGGGCATGTAAGTGAAATCCATTTGCCAATCCTTGCCTGGTTGGTGTCCTCAAAGCTGGTGCAGAGGCTGACATATCTGGAGGGTCCCTATGAATGGACTTGTGAAACACTCAGGAGACTGTGGGGGACAAGGTGAGTGTGGCCTCAAAAAGGCTGAAAACACTGCAACCAAGCAGAGGTGCAGGGTAAGCAGGTATGACCAGAAAAAAGAGTGTGAGAAGAATCACCCTGCAAGAATGCAGGGAAGTGTCAGGGGCTTTAGTGGGAAGGAAGAGATCCCATCTACCACTGTGACTTGAAAGAGGGAAATGTAGGACCTGAGTGAGATGTCAAAACATAATAGGTAGCTCCTATGTCCAAAAGAAAGTAAACAGACTTATCTGTTATCTGCAGCATCACCTTAGGCTTGGACAGGGCAATGCGACTCAACAGGTCTAGGCCACCAACAGGTCAGATCTCCACCAGGATTAGGCGTTCTCAGTTGCCAGTGTTGGTGAGGTGGGACCTCCATGGCATGGCATAGAGGATGAGCCTGCATGGGAACATTACCATTTCCAGTGCCCAGGCTGCTAGCAGACAGGGCATTGCCTCCTGGGTGGCTGGGTTTCAGGTCAATACTGTGACCAGTGACTCTGCTTGCTGCATTTGAGGCAAGTATTTGACAGAGTTGACTTGGGCTGAGCTCCGTTGGGATGAAGCCTCATGGCCAACTTCCCTTGTACCCCTTGTGGTGGCTCTGGTAGCCTCAGAGTAGCTGCTAAGGCTTGGGCTTGGAGCATATTCTGTTGCAGCCTTGTCTGTCAGGTTGAATTGGCTATCATTCTCAAGCATTAAAAACTTTAAAAGCCTTTACACCAATTCCTGTAGGGGAGTTTGGGGATACTCTGCAGTCTTAAAAATTTTTTCTAATATCTGATGCTGAAATGAGTGGGAAGGCAGGAGTCTAGTGAGCCTGAGTATAAGAAGAAACCAGGAAATATTTGGGGGCATTAGGCCAGTGTGTAGGTTGAGGCATTGGGAGATGGGGACAGGGAGGACAGGAAGGAGGGTAAGGAGGAGGAATTTTGTCTTAGATTTGTAGCCCCAATGAAAGGGTTGTTTAGGTAGAGTTTGAGGGAAGTGGGGGAGGGGTCAGTATCCCCAGCAGTGAATAGGCCAGTGCTGTGAGACATTGGCCCCTGTAGGGAGAGCAGGAATGCAGAACCCAAAAACCATGGAAGTAGGGCAGTTCTGTCCAATTATATCAGATAGGCCCAATTTGAATAGACTTTGTAAAAAACCTACAGGGGCATTTGGGTATCAGGATTTGAATGACAAGTACCATTTCTCGAGTGTATGCCAGGGACCCAAAGCCTATCACAATGCATCAAAAATGGTAAGTATTGGGTCAAAAAATGGGGGGGATGGGAAATTCCCTTCAACTGAACATCTTCTGGAGAAGGGGTCCCACGGAACAAAGGTAGCCCTTTGGTCTGGAACTGGTCACAGGTAACAAAGGCAGCCCTTTGCTCTGGAACAAGTCAGGTGGAGCAATGGCAGCCATTTGCCCCAGAACCTGTCGGGGGCCTGGTGCAGCAGCATTTTTGTCAGGACACCCCAAAACACAAAGAGGCTCTGGGCCTCCTAGGTAAGGAATTGGTAAGGAAACATACCCAACCAGGAGCCAATCTCAGTCTGGTGGAGAGCAGGTGTGGGGGAGAGGAGTGTTTTCCCTCATGTGGCCCTGGGCCAGTGGGGAAAAATTACCCCTGCCCCCCGTGGAACCTCCAGATCATAAGTCTTTGTACCCTGAAGGCCTCTCTGCTGATGCAGCAATGCAAATTAAACTGAATCAGACAGAATTGTCAAAGCCCAGTGCTGAGGGATGTTCTGTATGTCCTGTGGGAGCCTGTTCTTGGGATCCTTGTGGCTTTACCCAGCAGGTCTGCATAGAGGATGATTAGGACCACGAGCCTGAGTGCAGGTGTCTGAGATGGTCTGCACTTGGCTGTGCTGGGGGATGGTCTGTATGTCAAGCTGCTATGATTGGTCAATAAATAAAATCTGATTGGCCATGGCTAGGCAGGAAGTATAGGCGGGACTAACAGAGAGGAGAAATAAAAGAACAGGAAGGCAAAAGGACTCACTGCCAGCCACCCCCCAGGACAAGCAGCATGTGAAAATGTCGGTAAGCTACGAGCCATGTGGTAGGATATAGATTAATGGAAGTGGATTAATTTAAGCTATAAGAACAGTTAGCAAGAAGCCTGCCATGGCCATACAGTTTGTAAGCAATATAAGTCTCTGTGTTTACTTGGTTGGGTCTGAGCGGCTGTGGGACTGGCAGGTGACAAGATTTGTCCTGACTGTCGGCAAGGCAGGAAAACTCTAGCTACAGCCCAGGTTTAATAGGTAAAATATTCCCAGGTGATTCTCTGGCCCCTCAGAGAGGAGACTGAGACAAGAGACCAGAGAAACCTCATGTCTTTTTTCTGGGATGCAGCTTATATACACTTTCTTGGGGAGGAGCTGTGTTTGATGGGCTTTGAAGGAATTGGTTTAGGGAAAGAGATAGGGGAGGGGAGTTGAGGTGGATCTTCCACCAGAACAATAATCTTATGTAAAGATATTAATGTTAAAATAACTCAGAATAATTTTATTTATTTTATTAATATTCTCTGCTTTATGAAAACATTTCTATATATGTCCCATATATCTCTTTATTCTGCATTCATACATATGTTTTCCCTTATTTAATTGATATTTAGGAAAATATAACAAGATATTTCACTTCTCTTGCATGTATTTTAGTGCATTGCAATATAATTAGTATTTTATTTACTATTACACAATAAAATGAAGTGTGACTATACATGACTTAAATTCATATCTATTATTAGATACTTGACTTTTTGTTACTGAAATAAACAGTTTTTATTGCTTTTCTTTTTAAGTTACTTTCTTGTTGTAAATTTACATGGGTCCATGGCACAGTTTTTCCTAAGCCTTAGCCTGACCTGGCTGCCTTACAAGATTCACTCTCATCATTGCAGATCTACCTGGTGGCAGCATGTGGTGTTGGGCATCCTTCCTTGTGGACTCTCCCTGGTTCATTCTCTCTCTCTCTCTCTCTCTCTCTCTCTCTCTCTCTCTCTCTCTCTCTCTCTCTTTGGTTTTTCGAAACAGGGTTTCTCTGTGTAGCTTTGCGCCTTTTCCTGGAACTCACTTGGTAGCCCAGGCTGGCCTCGAACTCACAGAGATCCACCTGGCTCTGCCTCCCGAGTGCTGGGATTAAAGGCGTGCGCCACCACCGCCTGGCAGTCTCCTTGGTTCTCTTATGATGACCCCTCTACTTTCACCTTACTCCAAGGGCTGTTGTCAGGACAGATCAGTATCTATACCATATTCTAGATATCTTTGCCCTTGCATGATATCAGGCACAAGGGTATTTACCAGGGCCGAGTCAGGAGATGATGCCACCCGCTGCTGCCATGAGAAGTAAGATGTAAAGATACCAGTAAGCCACAAGTCACATGGCAAGGTATAGATTTATAGAAATGGATTAATTTAAGATATAAGAACTAGATAGCAAGAAGCCTTCCACAGCCATATAGTTTATAAGTAATATAAGTCTCTGTGTGTTTATGTGTGTCTGAGCAGCTGCAGGAACTGGGTGGACACAGGAAAATTCCAGCTACATACCAACTCTTGTTTCATTATGTCCTGTTTTCCCACAACCCTTCTGTTCAACCCATTGCATAACCAAAGCCAAGACCTGGGTCTTTCTTCTTATCTGCCTCAATGTTATCAATTCTGTGTGTATATCTTTTCCAAACCCACTTCCCTGGGGTATTTATTAACGTCTTGGGACAAATATGACTGTATCAGAACATCTCATCAACTACCCATTTATGAAATGTATAGCACCTGAAGAGGCTCTTATGGCTGAGGTCAAACATTCAGTAATCATTCCTCCTGTTCAGGCTTTTGTGACAATGAATTTCCACAGTACTCAGTCTGACCTTTTTTCATTGTTGGTCTTTTTTATGTATCCTCCTAGCCTCCCCTTACAGGAGTACATTAGATCTTCACTTTCCCATCAGAAATATTGTAATGCTTGAAATCTGGTTTTTGGTCAACAAGACAGTACTCAACTCAGATCCATCACCAAAATCATTCCCAAGGATGGTTTGCATCTGTTTCTGCCTTTGCATGTTTAACATTACTGACTAAGGGTTTGTTAGTCACAGAGATCTTGGGTTTAAGACTCTAGGGGTGGTTTTCTAGTCTGTTTCTCCAGAATTCAGACATATAGGTAGTCTGAAGAGGTTTGCTTTAATCTCTGGTAAGGTCAATATCCTATACTTGACTGGGTAGATGGCCTAGCAGGTAAGAATGTTTATAGAATATGTATGACAACTTGAATTCAAATCACCATCATCTATGTAAAAATCTGAGTATGGCTGCACAAGAGGACTTTAACCTCAACACTGGTGAGACACAAGTAGCAGGGGCTTGCTGGCAGTCAGCCTAGCTCCAGGTTCAGTGAAAGATCATACCTCAAGGGAATACAATACAGAGTGAGATAATTGTCACCTGATATTCTTCCCTGGCCTCCACATGTGCACAGGTGGGTACATCCCATGCATGTATGCACATACCACACACATACACTACACATACACAAATCTTTCTGAGGGCACAGATTTACAAAACCCATTTCATTCCTTGCCAGGAACCCTGAGGCCACAGAGAAGAGACAGTACCCTCAGATAGTACAATGCCTTCTCTTTTCTCAATATCATTTTACTTATATAGTTGACAAACTCTAAAATGCTTTTATTTTCATTATTTCTTTACCACCTCCCCATTTCTATTTGTTGGGGCTTAAATCAAAGATCTCATATGCTAAGTATAGCCCAGTCCTATTTTTGGCATCTCAGTGCATTCTGTGCAACAAGGCTGCCATAGGCCATGGTGGACATATCCCAGAAGGAGCAGACCCTGGTCACAGTTATTGTTCAGGACACAGTTGTAATTCTTGACCAGCCTGTTGTCCAGACATGGTAAAGGAAGACATTTTTTTGGGAAAGATTTTGGTAAGGGGAAGGACATTGTGGCTTTCTAGTATCTACTAAGATACTATCAGGCAGGAAATTGTGCTTTTGGTACCGGGAATGGCCCAGGTATAAAAATACCAGTAAGTTGTAGGTGAGTGGGAGGCCAGCTAGATGGTAAACAGATAATAAGTTATCTTGAGGGGCCTCAGTGGGGACACTCTTAGAAAGTGGGCAAAGTCCCCATTCCAATGCTGTAGGGAGCCAAACTGCAGGGACTGGAAGAGAGAAAAGAGATTGAGCTAACAGTTTCATAAGCTGCATCAGTGAAGTCAAAGCAGGTCAGAGGCTCACAGTCCATGGATGAGCATGGGAGTATCTAGTCTTTGGTGTGACATGAATCCATGAGCCCTAGGAACCATGTGAGGAAGAAGTTTCTTGAAGCAGAGATAGGGAGGGGCTTTGTGACTCTTCCAGGGTTGAGAGCTAGGACAAGTTCAGTTCTGCTAATGGCCAATATAACTTGCTTGCTTGCACATCTACCTATCATCTATCTGTCTATCTATCTGTCTATCTATCTATCTATCTATCTATCTATCTATCTATCTATCTATCTATCATCTATCTATCTATCATCTATCTATCTGTCTCTGTCTATCTATCTGTCTATCATCATCTGTCTATATCTGTCTATCATCTGTCATCTATTAGTCTATCTAGTCTATCATCTATCTATCTATCTATCTATCTATCTATCTATCTATCTATCTATAGTGTGTGTGTATTCACATATGTGTGGGCATACATATATACCCATGTGTGTGTGTACACATACATGTGTATGTGTGTAGAGGTCCTTAGTTTATTCCAGGTGTCTTCCTTGATTGTTCTTCATCTTAAATATTGAGACAAAGTCTCTTGCTGAACCTAAAATTTGCCTATTCCAGCTTGCTCAGAGGCTCCATGTCTCTATCTCCTGGGATTATAAGTAGGCCCTACAGCTCAGCTTTTATGTGAGTTCTGGGGATCTAAGCTCTGTCTTAAAGCTTTCCCAGCAAGTACTTTATTCACTGATCAATCTCCCTAGTTTCCCAAATGGTTTCTAACCAGGATGAAATTCACTTAGTATACAGACTTTAAATTTTATGGGGTTCTGAGCCATAACTTTGCTGAGTTTCAACTTAGTTCCCAGGCTATATCTGTCACCTTCTCTGGTATGTAGCACCTGCTTGCCCAGAGTACTTCTCATCCATTAGTAGGGTCTCTGTGCTCTGATGAGACAATAATTATGACATCCAGATCAGATACCATGTCTCTCCTGACAGACAAAAGTGCAAAGATTTCTATCTTGAGGTACTTAGTATTTAATGATTTGAGACTATATGTGTAGATGTGATATGTCTTCCTCAACTGAAGAGTTGTAAATGTATATATTAAAGAATCCACTCAAGTAATGTTTTTGAAACTTTAAAAAATCATTTATTTCTGTATTGATAGTTATTATTCATTTCCAATACTATGTTTTACTAAAAAGTATTTCTGCTTAAAAATTAATTAATTTTACATCCCAGCCAAAATTTCCCCTCCCTCCTCTTTTCCCAGTTCCCTCTCCCACCTCACCCCTCTGTTTGCATCCATCAATCCATTCCTCCTCCATTTCTGTTCAGGAAAGGACAGGTCTCCCATGGATATCACAGAACATGGCATATCATGTTGCAGTAAGACTAAGCACCTCTCCATGTATTAAGGCTGAGCAAGGTGATCCAGTACAAGGAGGAGAGTCTCAAAAGCCAGTAAACGAGTCAGAGACAGCCCCTGATCCTACTGTTGGGAGTCCCACAAGAAGACCATGCTACACAAGTATCACATATATGGATAGTGCCTAAGTCAATCCCTTTCAGGCTCTCTGGTTGTTGGTTCAGTCTCCGCGAGTCCCTATAAGTCCAGTTTAGTTGATTCCGTGAGTTTTCTTATGATGCCCTTGACCCCTCTGGCTCCTACAAAATAGTGTTTCAACAAGCATGTATCTTTAGTTACTAGTTACTGGTACACTTAGTTTTATGAAATACAGTCTTTAAAAAAGAGATATAGTCTTGAAAATGGGATTCCTTGGTCTGGAATTATAGACATTAAAATTCTTATTGGTACTGTCAACTTATCCCACAAAAAGTATTTTTTAATTATTAAGAAATTTTCTATTCCTTTTACATACCAACCACAGATACCCTCCTCTTCTCTCTTCCCTCCTCCCAGCCTTCCCCCAACCCACCACCCATTCCCACCTCCTCCAAGTCAAGGTCTCCCATGGGGAGTCAACAGAGCCTGGTACATTCAGTTGAGGCAGATCCAAGCCTCTTCTTCCTGCACCAAGGCTGCATAAGTTGTCACACCTTAGGCACTGGGTTCCAAAAAGCCCACTCATGTACCAGAAATGGATCCTGATCCCCTACCTGCCCCCCCCCCCGAGCAATTCAAGCTAAATAACTGTCTCACATCTCCAGAGGGCCTAGTCCAGTCCCATGTGGGCTCCACAGCTATTGGACTACACTTCATGGATTTCCACTAGTATGGCTTGTCATCTCTGTACATTTTCCCATAATGATCTCAATGCCCCTTGCATATAGAATCCTTCTTCTCTCTCATGGATTGAATTCCTAGAGCTTGGCCTAGCACCCGACCATGGATCTCTGCAACTGCTTCCATCAGTAACTGGATGTAGGCCCTATGATGCAAGTTAGGGTATTCACTAATGTGGTTACTACAGTACATCAGTTCTGGTACCCTCTCAACTATTGCTAGTAGTCTAAGATGGGGTCATCCTTGTGGATTCCTGGGAACTTCCCTAGCACCCTGTTTTTTCATATTCTCATGATATCTTCATTTATCATGGTATTTTCCTTGTTCCTCCCATTTCTGTCCATGTTCCAGCTCAAACCTCTTATTTCCTTATGTTCTCATCCCCCATTCTTTGCCTGCTCCATTACCCACCCCCTCACTCCCAGTTTGCTCATGTATATCTCATCTATTTCTCTTTTGCTGGACTATCTATGTGTCCCTCTTAGGGTCCTCCTTGTTAGCTAGCTTTTCTGGAGCTGTGGGTAGTGGTCTGGTTATGCTTTGCTTCACATCTAGTATCCACTTATGAGTGAGTACATACCATGTTTGTCCTTCTGAGTCTGGGTTACCTCACCCAGGATGATATTTTCTAGTTCCATCCATTTGCCTGAAAATTTCCTGATATCATTGTTTTTTACTGCTGAGTAGTACTTCATTGTGTATATGTGCCATATTTTCTTTAGCTGTTCTTCAGTTGAGGGGCATCTAGGTTGTTTCCAGGTTCTGGCTATTAAGAATAATGATGCTATGAACATAATTGAGCATGTGTCCTTGTGGTAATATGCCCAAGAGTGGTATAGCTGGGTCTTGAGGTAGACTGATTCCCAATTTTCTGAAAAACAGCCATACTGATTTCCAGAGTGGCTTGGCTGTACAAGTTTGCATTCCCACCAACAGTGGAGAAGTGTTCCCTGCTGTGGGATGGTCTGTATGTCAAATTGCTCTGGTTGGTCAATAAATAAAACACTGATTGGCCAGTGGCCAGGCAGGAAGTAGGTGGGACAAGGAGAGAGGAGAATTCTGGGAAGCAGAAGGCTGAGGCAGGGAGAAACTGCAAGCTGCCACCATGACAAGCCGCATGTGAAGATACCGGTAAGTCACAAGCCACGTGGCAAGGTATAGATTTATGGAAATGGATTAATTTAAGCTATAAGAACAGTTAGCAAGAAGCCTGCCATGGCCATACAGTTTGTAAGCAATATAAGTCTCTGTGTTTACTTTGTTGGGTCTGAGCAGCTGTGGGACTGGCAGGTGACAGAGATTTGTCCTAACTGTGGGCAAGGCAAAAAAACTCTAGCTGCAGTTCCCTTTGCTCCACATCCTTTCCAATATGAGTTGTCTTCAGTGTTTTTGATAATAGCCATCCTGCAAGGTATAAGATAGTATCTCAGATTCATTTTGATTTGCATTTCTCTGATGACTAAGGATGTTGAACAGTTCCTTAAATGTCTTTCAGCTATTTGAGATTCTTCTGTTGAAAATTCTCATTTTAGCTCTGTAGCACATTTTTTAAATTGGATTGTTTGTTATTTTGATGTCTAGTTTTTTGAATCCTTTATGTATTTTAGAGATCTTTGACCAATGAATCTATTTTCTATACTGTGCCTTCAACAGATAAGATTCTTTATTCCACCTCCTGTATTCTGTTGGTGATGCTTGCATCTGTAGTTCCTTTTCACTTACCCAGGTTTTCCATTTTCAGAATTTCCTCAGTTTGTGTTTTTTATTGCTTCTATTTCCATTTTCTGTTCTTGAACACTTTTGTTTCCATCAATACTTTGTTTTTTTTCTTATTTTCTTGATATTCTTTAAGAGATTTATTGATTTCCTCTAATTGGTTGTCTTTTCCTCCATTTTTTAAGGGATTTTTTACATTTCCTCCTTAATGAAGCCTACCATTTTCGTAAAGTTATTTTTAAAGTATTTTTCTTGTGCTTCAGTTGCATTGGAGTGTTTAGGTCTTTCTGTTGAAGGATAGCTGTGTTCTGATGGTGACATATTGCCTTTTATGTTATTGTGTTCTTACACTGGCATTTAGGCATGTGGATTTGGAGTGATTATCAGTCTAAGTGACGATCTCCGTGCTTTTCTTTGTTGGATGGGTGTTTGGTTCCTTGGTTTCTATTTCCTCTCTGGTCTTCTGGCATAAGTATCCAAGGGCTCTATATACTAATAAGTCTTCAGGTCCAATAGGCTGGCTCTGCTGTGCTTTGTGGGGGTTGGGTCCCTTTATCTGGTCTTATCACTGGTAAAGATGAAGTATCTTGGATTTCTAGATCTAGCTTGGCCTCCAGTAAAGCTTGCATCTTCTTCTGGGGTGCGCAGGGACAAGCCTTGCCTCTGGTAGAGCTGCCAGGGTTGTTCTTTTGAATGGTGTGGACTGTATGTAGACCTATGGCACCTATTCTTTCAACTGGTGTGAACTGTGTCTAGGCCTTTGGAGTCTGCTGGAGTTCTGGAGAGGGCTGATTGTCAGCTGTTGAGGACCATTTGTTGACTGGTGAGGATAGTTGTGGCTGGTGTGGACTGTACCTCAGTGGTCGAAGTTCACTGGCATTGAGGGTGGGGGGCCAGTAGCAGCATGATAAGGGATGAGGTAGAATGTCATTGACTTGAAGAGGAGTCATGGTGGACTAAATATACAGGGAATGATACGATTCTGTTGCTAGATAAGTCAGTCACTCATTCTGGCTTGTGTGGCCTGGGCCTGCTTGTGGGAAGTATTCTGGGGTAGGAGGTCTCAGCCCAAGGCTGGGAATTAGCTAGGAAGGCATAGGCTTTGGAAATGATCACTGGGGAAAGAAACAAGGTAGGGGTGTAGTTCTGCTGGTAAGCATGTCACTCAGCCATTCTGTTTGATGTGTTTTGTTCCTCAGTTGTAGAATTCCTCTGGGATTGGACGTAAGGGTTCAGCTGCAGCAGGGCCAGGGACAAGCTGGGATGGCATTAGCCAAGGGAAGGGTCATGGTGGACAGAATGGGTGTGTGTGTACAGTTTTACTGCTAAGCAGGTCACTCACCTGTTCTGGCTAGTGTGTTCTGTACCTCAGTGGTGGAAGTCCACTGGGATTAGTGATGGGGGTCTAAGCAGCAGCAGAACCAAGAATGAGCTGGGATGATTTTGGCCTGAGAATGGGCATGGTGACTAATCTTATTATCTTAATAGAGACAATTTACACAGACCAGTATATGGTTTAGACTAGTCCCACCGATGTCATATACTTGTAAGCATAAAATGATAATTTTTGTATTTGAGATACCAGTTTGAGCAGACCCAATAAAAAGGGAGTCAGGTTATAAAACCTCAAAATCTGTCTCTAATGATCTACTTTATTCAGCAAAGCTCTATTTCTTAAGGGTTCTACTACAAGCTTGCAGAACATAATTACTAGTTAAGGACAAAGTTTTAAAAATATATAGCATTTATTCCCTGGCATCTTTAAGTATATGGCCATTTTATAATGAAAATTGCATTGGTTTTCACTTCAAAAGTCCCCATAATCTTTAACAGTACCAACAAGGATTGATAGTTTAAAAATTCTCTTAACTTTGAGGTTTTTTTTAATGACAAAACCAAAATGTTACATGCTGCCAAAATATAGTGGCATTGAATAAATATCACTAATCCTCAATGTCAGAAAAGAGGCATGACAAGGATATATTGAAGAAAACCATGTCTGATACCCAGCAGAACAAACATCAAAGCCTGAAAGCTCCATATAAGTCATCCAAAACTCTTGATGCCATCATCTGGGTGCCAAATTTTTGGACAGACCAGCCACTTCTTGCTCTGATGTCTGTATAACCTGTGATATCATGTTTGCTTGGCCACAACCTGTACCTGCACATTTCTTTAATGGGTGTCCCATAGATAAGACATTCCCAGCATTCGAGATTCTCTATTGCAACAAAGATTTGAGCTTTCCACTTTTAAACCATGGCCTTTCAGGAATTTCTTACAGATAATCCAACTATGTCATATATTTCCTGACTTTAGTAGTTATAGAGAACCTTTGCAAGGTGCCCATGACCCCTCAATTTTGTATTTTGTATGCTTTTAAAATCAGAATCATACTGACCATACTGCCAAATTCTGTTATAAGCTTTGACTATTTTTAGTGACTTGTATATGTATCAGTGGATGACTGAATCTGAGACAATCCTTTTTAAGGTAATTTGGAGCAAGATACTTCTTCAGCATCATTTTGGTCCAAGGTTTCTCCTTTCAAATAAATTTACACTTTCAGGCCAGGCGGTGGTGGCGCACGCCTGTAACCCCAGCACCCGGGAGGCAGAGGCAGGCGGATCTCTGTGAGTTTGAGGCCAGCCTGGGCTACCAAGTGAGTTCTAGGAAAGGCACAAAGCTACACAGAGAAACCCTGTCTCAAAAAACCAAAAAAAAAAAAAAAATGCACTTTCACTGCTTGGAGACTTTGATGGTAAGGTGTCATGTTTAGAGTACCTTTGTAATTGTCTCTGTAACTGTGCTACCTCTGACAATTATAGCTGGAGCTTTCAACTCACTGTTTTCCTTACAAAACTGCAAATATTTCATATCTCTTTGTTCTACACTATCTCATTCATTCACTTTGTACCTCAATAAGAATGCTGCGGTGCAATTATGATACAGCTTGAATGATATTTTGTATTGAAACTTACTCTACCAAACAGATTAGTCCAGCATTTTTCACATCAGCCTCAATTCAAATTCTCAGGACAGTATCACAATACAGATTCTTCACCAGAAATTAACATGAATGGTTTCTATTCCAAGTTCCTAATAGTATCTTTGTTCCAAATGAAACCTCATGAGTCAGTCCTCTACATTGGTATTTATTTTGGTGTTATGATCTGCAAAATTAATGGCATTAAGCTTGGCTTAAAGTGTTTCTCTTGCCTGCGCCTTTAACCCCCTTCACATTCCTACAAACAAGTTCCAAATACGTGTGAATTCAGTAGTCAATTTAATCACAGAAACAGCCCAACTGCTCTATTCCAAGTTTATTATTAACTAAAAGTAACTACTTTTCTTATTGCTTTGACCACATATCTGACAAGAAAGAACTTAAAGAAAGAAGTGTTTATTTTGAAAGGACATAATTTACATAGAAGAGCCTGAATGGTAGCATGCAGTGGCATCATGACAGAAGTGTGCAGCTATGACTCCTCAGGTCACATCTTGATTGAACAGAAAATATTGTGCCAACAGAAAAATGGGGCTGCTATGGAAAACCCCAAGGCCTCTCCACAGTGAACCACATCTTCTATTAGGCTTCACTTCATAGTGTGTATATTCCTCTAAAACAGTGCTATTATCTAGGGACCAAGTACTTAAATATGTGATCTTATGAGAGAAGCATTTTCAATTAATTCATGGCAGTACAGTACAAACATCACAACTCTATTTCAAGGTAATTTTTGAAGTAACAGAGGATGGATTAAGACCTAAGGAGAGAGCCTCTTTGTGAGAATTATACTGTAGCATTTACAAAAGCAATACTTATTTGAGGCAATAAAAATGTAATGGCAGAGTAGAGATCATTTTTTTACTTTAATACTATAAACCTGTTCATGGCTGTTTTAAGTTTTCACTCTATCTGATTAACAAGGTCCTTCAGAATTTATCAGTTTATCTGAACTTGTGAGAAAATAAGGTAACATACTTCACTTACATATTTTTCATGAATCATTTATTCACTAATTTTAGAATTCTTCACTAAGAAACAATTATGACTAGTTACTGAGCTATATGGTAGGATTTTAAATAGTAGTGCATTTGTCCTCATCTTATGAGGGAGCACACATACTAATGGTGAAGGCAGATATAAGTCAATGATTGCAACTATTATTTATGTGAATAAATACAATAAAAATACTATAAAAGAGGAAGAAGAGACTAATTTGCTTTTTTGTACTTATTAAGAATCAAAACTAACTTATTTTTGTTCAGTAAATATCAACAGTTAACACGTGACTGTTACATGCTAAATTTACAATAAATACTGAGTGAATACACAAGTGAATGCAATTTTGAAAAGTAAAAGTTTCATATAGAAAGTGGTATTTATGTAAGTCTTAAGAAATGACAGGATAATCCTGTGAGTAAAGGTTTAGAAAAATGTTTTTGTTAAGAAAGAATAACATGAGCAAGATTTATTCTACACAGATAAAATGAACAATGTTTGTGAGGAACTGCTACTTGCCAGCAGTAGGTAAATTACCATGTATCACATGTGAACAGTTAATTTTTGAAAGGCTCTTTAGGTTGAGATTATGAATGACAAATGATGACAGTCTAGGTAGGGCACACATTATTTTGGAAGTAATAAAAAATTAATGATTTTCAAGCTACAGGATGAGTGCTTGTCTAGGTACTTTGAAGTGGAGGAACAAAATATAGACTGTGTTTTTCTAGAGGACTACAAAAGAGCATGCCCTTATAAATGTTACAACTGCCCATCACATCTATTATAGTCTAAAAGGTGTTTGTATATTTCTATAGTAAAATAGTTTTCATGTTAATTTTATGCTAAATGAAGAATGCATTTTCTCTTTTTTATTGAAAACTGTGGTGGTATTGTGTTCCCCAAAATATTGTGCACCCTAATAAAATTATCTGGGGTTAGAGACAGAACAGCCACCAGATACACAGGCTAGAAAATGGTGGCACTCATACCTTTAATCCTAGCATTCCAGAGACAGAAATCCCCCTGGATCTCTTTGAGTTCAAGGCCACAAGGAAACAGCCAGGCAAGGTGACACATGCCTTTAATCCCAAGAAGTGAGCCTTTAATCCCAGTGATGGCAGAAAGCAAAAAGATATATAAGGTGTGAAGACCAGAATCTAGAAGAATTTGGCTAGTTAAGCTTTCAGGCTTTGGAGCAGCAGTTCAGCTGAGATTCATTCTGGATGAGGACTCAGAGGCTTCCAGTCTGAGGAAACAGGATCAGCTGAGGAACTGGCAAGGTGAGGTAGCTGTGGCTTGTTCTGCTTCTCTGATCTTCCAGCATTCACCCCAATACCTGATTCCAGGTTTGATTTTATTAATTAGACCTTTTAAGATTCCTGCTACAGAAAACGGATTATTCTCTTATACAATACGCCACAAGACAAGTTTATCGTCCTTTCTCTTTTCCTAGCTCCCTCCATGCACTTCCTCTCTTCACCAGATTCCTCTTCATTCGTTCATTTTCTCTTCAAAAAAGAGCTGGCTTCCAAGAAAGGACAGTCGAATAGCACAAAACAAGATACAGTAAGACAAGGCAAAAGCCCTTCATACTGAGGCTGGACAAGGCAACCATTAAGAGGAAGAGCTCCAAGCATAGGCAAAAGAGTCAGAGACACCCCCATTCCCACTTTCAGGATTCCCACAAAACCACCAGAGGGTCTGCACTTGCCATTTTAGTCTCTGTGAGCCCATATGAGATCTGCTTAGTTGATTTGGTGAGCCATGTTATTCTGGTGTCTTCCAACCCCTCTAACTCCTACAGTCTTTCATCCCTGTATTCTGCGGGATTCCTCAACCTCTGAGGGGAGGGACTGAATGGTGCCCTCAAATGTATACTCTTTCTCTTTACATAATGTCTGGCCGTGGGTCACTGCACCTGCACTCATCTATTGCCGGAGGAAGCCTCTCTGATGATGGATGACTGGATAAAGGCCTCCATCTCTAGTCTATCCAGTCTCCAGTTACTGGTCATTCAGGCAGTGTAGGACAGGGCTCCCTCTAGTGGTGGGAGCCTCATGTTAAAGCAAACATTTGTTGGCCACTCCTGCATGTTCTGAGTCACCATTTGCCCCAGTATATCTTGCAGACAGAACACATTGTAGGTGGAGGATTTTGTGGCTGGGTTGATGTCCAGGTTTCTCTTTCCATAGCCTGTAGAGTGCCTGTTGAATTGTTGGTGGAGGAGATCCCTAAACAACCTAGGCTGATGTTAGGACAGAAAGTTGCTCTGTGAAATCTAACAATGGGGCCCTGTTACTGAGAATAACTTCCCACACATTGAACATAGAGAGCTTGAACTGGTGTGGGCTTGGAGCCTTCACCCCATATGCTTTAGTCTTTTTGGCACAAGAAGTATTCATTCTTAATAGATGAGCTGAATAGTTAACAAAATGTGCTTATTTGGGCTTTGATTTATTTGCTTCCTGAGTTTATGTTCATCACTTATTTAATTTTCCAAAGCTTTATGATAGAAGATATAAGGTTTAAAAACACTATTTTGGCTCACAATAATCATATAAATATTTGAATAATGCAAGGAGCTATATTTTAGTCACAGATACAATTATTTATAAGTAACCTATTAGAAATTTTTATCATGGTGTTAACCTTTTTCTTCTAAGGAAAGGGCACATTTTACAGCTTTCTGAACATGTCTTATCTACTGAAATACTTTAAAAAATTAAGAAGTGGTGACATTTAGTTTTATTCTAGTTCATTACCATTACCCTCCCATTGCTGACTTTTAGATACATAGTATTACATCAATAGAGAAACAATGAAGAATCATATCTTACATTACTGAGTTTTATTGAAGTATTAAATTAACAATAAATGAATTGGAGAATTTAATGATTTCTCTTAGGGATCTGGTAAAATTCTGAAAGATCCATAATAAATACTCAAACAATAAAGACATAGATATTTGAGAAAGTTTCTATGAAACTGTGGTCTTTGTGAAAATCTCATTGCTCTCACAGCTGTCACTGGCTTTGAGTGTCAATTGCTTCCCAGTTTCATTTCCACATCCTCAAAATTTCACAAACTATAGAAAGAACACAAAACAGAGAATAATTCTGATTTTGAGCATCTTCTAGATGTGATTTCATTCAGAATGTAGTTCATTCCCCAATACAGCAGTACATTTATTGCACTCATTGCCTGGCTTACAGCCTATGGATCAATGCAGCTGTAAAATTAACAAAGCATGGATGCTTTCTATAAGCATACATCCAACTATGCACATGCTGTCCTTTTCTCTGCAATGAATTCAATGGAGTTAGACATAAAATTTAGTGCATTTCACAGGCTGTTTGACATGGATGAGAAGTCACAGTTCAGAATGAGTCTTTCATTATACTTAATTGAATGCTTGGATTCTGTCAGAAATAATGAGAGATGGGCAGATATTTGATGAATGTAACATATAATTCCTTCTTCCCTTCTTCTTTACTCTAGTGGTCCATCCTTGAATGTTTTATTCAATTGATGAATCATTTCCAGGCAAAAACATTACAAATGTGACAGATACTATAGCACAAAAATGAGAAAAACTGATCAAAGTTAGAATATCCTAGATAAACTTACTTACATCCTCAAATTCCATCAATTGAAGAACAAAACACCACACAGAAAATGATTCTCATTTTGAGGTCTTCCTAATATTGTGAATTTATTCAGAATTCAGTTCTATTCCCATTAAACTAGTCCATTTAGTAAACTCACTTCATAACCTTGCTTTCATCTGTATCCATGCTAAACTGATGTTTTAAATTTTGCTACTGTCATATTTCTCTTTTAAAACTACTTGAATAAATTTTAACTTCCACTCTTAAAGTGAAATTATCATTCTTCTACTGAGAAAAAAATTGGCTATTTTTCATTTGGGTTTCTTTTGCTGGTCATTACATTATCATTTATCCATTTCCATTTTAAAACATGAGATACATAATTTAAATGAAACATATATGAAAATCATGAATTTTTGCTTAAAATTGTGATATTTAAAGTGTGTGAACAGTAATTTTATTATAAATATCTTTAAGGTTCCATATGTGAATTTTTTTTGGTATTTTCAAGACAGGGTTTCTTGTAGCTTGAGTTTTCCGCCTTGCCCACAGTCAGGACAAATCTTTGTCACCTGCCAGTCCCACAGCCGCTCAAACCCAACCAAGTAAACACAGAGACTTATATAGCTTACAAACTGTATGGCCGTGGCAGGCTTCTTGCTAACTGTGCTTATAGCTTAAATTAGTCCATTTCCATAAATCTATACCTTGCCACGTGGCTGGTGGCATACCGGCATCTTCACATGCTGCTGGTCATGGCGGCAGCTGCAGTGTCTCTGGTCATGGCGGCGGCTGCAGCCAGTCCTTCTGCCTTCCTGTCCTTTTATTTCTCCTCTCTGTTAGTCCCGCCTATCCTTCCTGCCTAGCCACAGCCGATCAGGTTTTATTTATTGATCAATCAGAACAACTTGACATACAGACCATCCCCCAGCACAGCCAAGTGCAGACCATCTCAAACACCTGCACTCAGGCCCATGGTCCTAATCTTCCTCTATACGGACCTGCTGGGTAATGCCACAAAGAACCCAAGAAGGGCTCCCACAGGACATACAGATCATCCCACAGCAGTTTCTCTGTGTAGTTTTGGTGCCTGTCCTGAATCTTGCTTTGTAGACCAGGCTGGCCTTGAACTCACAGAGATCCAACTGGCTCTGCCTCCTGAGTGCTGGGATTAAAGATATGTGCCACCACCACCTGGCTTCCATATGCAAATTTTATACTTGCAGAAATACAATTATGTTAAACTTGTAATGTAAAATTACTTTACTTTTTTCTATTGTTTCATTTGATAGATAATTTCTGTATTGAAAGCACTTAACTTTGTTTTCCTACACAATTAGGTACTTTAAAATTTTGATATTCAGTATTAAATCTTATTAAAGAAAAATGATATTTTCTGAATCTGAAAGTAAATTCCATTTATCTTCAATTGCTTACCTAATAAAATAAAAATTTTGAACTATTTTTAAATATCCTTTCTTTATCTTGGCCTAATTCTCAAAAGTCATGCAACATGTAAAAATTTTTACATTTCTATTAGAGTAATAAAAGTTATTTGTAATGTTGTATATGAAGAGAGCCCTGCAATTTCTCTGATGTGTGTGTGTGTGTGTGTATGTGTGTGTGTGTGTGTGTGGCAAATGCTAATGTTCTTATCTGTTCTTATCTGATATATATCTTTCTATTTCAATGAGCTCAACGTAGCCCCATGTCTGTCTTACATGTATAATCTTGTATTTATGATACAAGTGATCTTTTGTGTGAAATATGTTTTATACTCTGGAGGTTGTTACAAAAGTCATATATTGGTACACTGTGGTGTTAGAAAGACTGATATAAACATACATGAGTAAAATATTATGATTAAGGTCAGTGGTATTTTTTGATTCAGAAAGGAAATTCCAGTTCTTTTCCATCCAATTGTTTGTAATTGGCATTGTCTCATACAAAATATGTGAGCAGAGTGAAGGACAATGAACTCTCTGTTCATGACCAAACATAAAATTTATGGAAAAGAGGAGGCTGTGTTTTTGAACTGCAGTTATGCATAAATAATGCTTTCTCCATATTTGCTAGTAAGTTAGTTGATTTTTATCCCTGTGTGAGAATTAAATTTATTAAGCAATAGTTCTAAATACAAAACCCAACTCTTTCCTTTAGAGATCAGACAACATTCAGAACAGCACAATTAATGTATTTAAGACATTGATCTTCCAACTTTCTTTTATGGGAATTCTAAGGTACCCATTTCTCTGTATCTTTTAGACATGCTTTGTAAACCTCAAGAATCTAACATATATGTGTATGGGTTGATTCACTATGGTAAAAGTTTCTACTTAAATCTCATGTAATTGTAATTGGACAATGAAAATGTTTCTTATTGAAAGAAAAGAAAGCCATGAAACTATAAGAATTAGATGTTTTTCATGATAACTATAATTATTAGTGTCATAATATATAAATGAAATCTATACCTGTGGAATGTTGCTTTAAAATCCAAGATCATAATGGTCGGGGGCATCTGTTTACTCAGGAAAAAAAAACTGTTGAAATTCTGAGCTATTTAGTGTATGTTAAAAGCTACCTGTATTCATTACCTACTCTACTATAACATAACTCTTCGTTTGTATGTGAACCTTGTTATAATAAAATCATAAAATCTAGAAAAAATCCTGATAATTTCAAGCAGATGGGCAATTTTGTGAGTGATATTTTACACAGATACTGTAGTAGATGAAAATCCACCTAAAAGCAATAAAACAGGCAATGTTTTAATAGAAGCGGGAATCCAGTAATAATTCTTCAGTCTGGATAGTTCATACTTTGAAATAAAGGTAAGTTGCTATAGGATAGTGCTTACTGCCACAACCAAAAAAGTATTACTTGTCCTAGAGTCTAATTTCTCACTATTCATTTTTGTTAGGCTGAAGTCAACGAGCAGAGGAGGCTAAGAATCACAGCCTTTAGTGATGAAAACATTTCATGTACAGAGTAGATAAGAAAGTCCTTCTGAGTACAAGAACAAATCCTTTGAAAACAAGCATGGGAGAGTATGGAAAGTATAGGCTACACTACAACCACTACACTCAAGAAATAGCATGAAGTCCCAGGACATATGATAATAGCTCTACAAATGTGTGATAATTGGTAGATTGACTTCATGAAAGACACATATTACAGCGAGGTATGAGGGAAGCCATGTTTCTGAGAATAAGCATGGAGAAACTGAGAATGATTTCTAGGAAGGGGTTCTAACTCAAATTTAATTAATATTTTAAACTATTTACCATAATAATGGAAATTATATAATATATCTACACTTAACATCAAGAAAGAGATTTTCTAACATTTATCCATAAATCATGTGACATGTATGGTCAGCAAGGTTTTATCATCCAGAAAAATAATCTAAAGTTATTTAGTTTGTTTCCAGACTCGATGCCTACTTTCCCAATTTGTTGATATCAAGTATTACATAATATTTTATCCTCAATACTATATATACAATGTCTCTGTAGAACAAATGTGTCCTTGGTAGAAAACTGAAATATTCTATGTATGTCCAACACTTTTGAAATAATTGAAATGAGAATAAATATCAAGAAAATATTCAAATTATGACATTCTAGACATCAACTGTTATTCCCAAATTACTGATTTCTATTTTGATTTTCAGAATTACCAAAATTAGTAATAAATTCAATATTTATTTCTATAATGGTCCATCCAGCAAATAGAACTTTTAGTTCCAGCAATAAAAAGAATAAACAATCAGTAGACCATATGATTCAAGGTTTTTTTTTTCTTTTTTTTGAAAAAATGATTGGGAAGCTCTGATGGTCAGATGTTTCAGTCTACCGTGGTCTTGAAACTTTCTCCAAGGTCAGCAGCATGAAGGACTCCCTCCTCAGCTAGGCTTCCTGCTTTCTACATGCCCTTATTTGCATCGTGTCTCTAGGCCCAGATGCCTGATTTATCTCAAGGATGACCCTTGACATAGTGCCTTGCAAACACTCTTCCCCTGATGACCATATGGTAATTAAATAATATTCCCTAGTTATTTCCATAGGGCCATGCTGCCACTAACCCACCTTTATGATAGGAGTGTGCAATCAATGTGAATTAGAGTTTGTCCCCAGGCTTCTTAATCCTATATATTTCCTATACTCTGGAATAAAGTTGAGTTGTCTCACTGAAGTCATCTCCCAGAGGCCCATTTCCATTGTATCCACAGCTGTTTAAACCCTGTTGCCCACTTGTGCTCCTGTGCTCCCTTCACCCTTGTAGACCAATGGACAATG
The DNA here is from genome assembly GCF_004664715.2 of Peromyscus leucopus. Taxonomy (NCBI): domain Eukaryota; kingdom Metazoa; phylum Chordata; class Mammalia; order Rodentia; family Cricetidae; genus Peromyscus; species Peromyscus leucopus. The sequence continues at coordinate 80,704,678 of NC_051083.1, read as the reverse complement.
TTCCCAAGGAAGGAGACCCACAGAAATTTTTTTTTTTTTTTTTTTTTACTTTTTTGGGACAATTGGTTGACTAATAAAAATTTTGAACACTTTCTACATATCCATTCTTTATCTAACTTCCAATGACCCATTGTTTTGCCTAATTCCAGCACTAGGGAGACAGAGCCAGGTAGATCTCTGTGAGTTCGAGGCCAGCCTGGTCTACAGAGTGAAAAAATGATTTTTAAAAATGATTTATTTAAGTGGGAGATGTTCTGTAATATGATTTTTTCCTTTCCTATTTAAAACTATATCAAGTCAATACATAACAGTGTTATTTAATATGTAAACTGTATTGCTATTCATAAGGTATATTTTTAGAAAAGAAATCTAATGATAAATTCTGGTAAACATGCCAGAAGAAATGAAATAACATGTCACTGTGGTGACAATACAAATTAGTATAGTCATTAAGAAAATCATTGTGGAGTTTCCTTAGAAAATTAAAGATAGAGGTACTATATTATTCAGATATGCTATTCCTGGGCACATACTCAAAGTACTCCATATCATGCCACTGAGATATCCATTCATGGCTCCTGTTGCTCCACTAATGGGAGTTATGAGGTGGAATCAGCCTCAATGTCCACCAGAAGATGAATGAATAATGATTAACAGAAATGGGGTGAGTTTAAGTGTAAGATCTAGTCAGTAGTTAGCCTGAACTAATGGCCGATCAGTTTTAATTAATATAAGCTTCTGAGTGATTATTTTAAAAGCGGCTGCAGGGTCCATGGGGCTGGGCAAGACTGGAGAAAACTTCAGTTACAGTACCACATTTTCATTTTCTGTGGCTTTACCTGTGTGTCATTACATGCTGCTCCCAAGACTGTGGGCTGGTATCTTCTGACTCTGCTTTCCTGTTCCCAGAATTCTCCTTGTCTGTTTATCCTGTGTACACTTCCTGCCTGGCTACTGGCCAATCAGTTTTTTATTTATCAACCAATCAGAACAACACATTCACAGCATACAGAACATCTCACAGCATGGTACATACAGAGAACACATTTTTTTTCAGTTATCTAGAAAATGGAAATTATGAAATATTCAAGATGGATATCAATGGATGGATATAAGTGTTTTATTAGGAAAAGTGAATAATAAGTAAAAAGACTAATTCCATGTGTTCTCTCTCATATGTGGAACCTAACTTGTAAAAGTCTAGTTGTATATATTCAAGTGAGAGTAAATGTGAATAAATACTTAAAAAAATTATAAATAAAAGAAACAAGAGATGATAAAAATAGCAGCAGGAAAGAACTATGGTGAGCAAAAGGACACACAGGTCATAAAAGAAGAAAAGGGACTGTATGAGGTTGATTACAAGGGGACATCAGGAAGGGTAGAGGTGAGTGTCAAAAAGATATCTACTAAATCACCTTTTTATATGTCATAAATGTAATCAGTATCTTGTATCAACAACACAGAGTCCTATAAACAGCTTAGCCAGATGTGGTGGAGCTTGCCTCTAGTCCTAACACTCAACAGGCTTGAGCAGGGAGATCCTAAGTTCAAGGCAACAGACTGAGTATCATGCCAGGCTGAGATGAGCTCTGTACTGAGATCCTATCTCTAAACAAACAAACAAACAAACAAACAAACAAACAAACAAACAGGCAGACAAACAAACAGACAATCATTTAGGTCATTTAGACAGAAGGGGATCATTGTGTGAAGGCAGAGTTCAACAGAGGAAGGGCTGTGTCTATTGGTATAAACCCCAATAGGATGTAGGTAGGGGTACCATGTATCATAAGGAGAAGTTCTACCTGTGGCAAAAATTTCTACTTATTTAATAATAAATGCAAAAAATATAAAAATATTATAATACAATTTTACATGCATATATCTTTAGTTTATAGCTTACTTTCATATAATGATTTTCTGATATTAGCTAGTAGTCTACAGAATACTGCAAGGTAGACATATATTATAGGTATAAAGGATGGCCAATATTGATTCTGTCTTGCAACTGAGGTCCAAAAATGCAACAAGCTTTATAAAACCAAAGCATCAAAAATGAAAATTTTATTTTAAAATAAATTCTTTACTTTTTGTAGAATCGCAGTTCCATATTCACAATGTAATGCTATATTCTTTATAAAATGAAAGTAATTTAAATAATAAATCAGTATAATTGAGAAATTACATTTGAAAATATACTCATTTTTTAATTTTTTTTAAGTAAATTTATTTTACAACATCATTTAGTTCAACATAATAGCCACAGATTCCCCTGTTCTCCCACTCTCGCCCCCCCCCCCCCCCCCCCCACCCCACCCCCCATTCCCACCTCCTCCAGATCAAGGTCTCCCCCGAGGACCAGGATCGACCTGGTAGTCTCAGTCCAGCCAGGTCCAGTCCCCCCCTCCCAGACCGAGCCAAGTGTCCCTGCATAGGTCCCAGGATTCAAACAGCCAACTCATGCAACAAGCCCAGGACCCGGCACCAACACACGGCTGCCTCCCAAACAGATCAAGCCAAATGACTGTCTCACCCGTTCAGGGGGCCTGATATGGTATGTACTCACTCATAGGAAGATGCTAGATGTGGAACAAGGATGACTGGACTGCTACTCACATCACCAGTGAGGCTACCTGGAAAATATACTCATTTTTATATTTATTTTATTTTACTTTTTATTTATTTACATTATTACTGATGTTTCCCCTCCCTTCTTTCCCCTCCAATTCCTGTCAACACCCGTGATTCTTTTCAGAAAAGGGCAGGCCTCCTATGGTTGTCAACACAGCATGGTGTATCATAATTATAAAATAATTGAGTATATTATATTTCCCAAAGGCAGGTATATTTATCATCATGAAAACCCTATAAGTAACTTATTAATACTACTTTCTGTGTGAAATATAGATTTTTAAAGTGTATACTGAATTGGCAAATGCATATTAAATTACTAGAGTTTATTTTTAATATGTAACTCATATATTGACTCATGAGAAATATTGTAACGTTTTAAATAATACATGCTCTTAATTGTCCAAATGAAATTCTGATTTAGATTCAAGTGTATTAATTACACATCCAATGGATTAGATGCTGTCACATGTTGCATCCAATAAGTTTTGGTGACATCCCATGATGGAAAGCATGACATACACTTATTACAGCTAAAAAATTAAACCTTTGAAAGACAGACTACCTTGATGAAATATTTTTCACATAAAAGGCAATATTAAATCCTAGCAATTTTAGTTTAATCCTTGTAATATTTTAAAATAACTACCTACTTAAAATTATTGATTACATACCACTGTTAGTCAATTTCCTTAAAGGTATTTTTCTTGTTGCATAAAATGTCAGAAGTATGGCACTAATATTACTTTATTTCACTGAATTATATAGGCTTAATGCTAAATCTAGTAGTACATATAGATACATAATTTTATCAACTTGATATTTCACAGGTGTATATGTAGTTTCACCATACTGTTTCTTTTTCTTAAATATATGTATGGAAATTTTCTCAGGAATATTTGCCAGTGTACCTTCTATGTGAAATGTCCATATCCATACTCTAGTTTCTTAGAGACTGGTTTCAGTTTCATTATAAAAACACATGCAAGGCCTTGTGAATTTCCATGAAAATCTTTATCATATTTTAATCGAATAATTAGTAAAGAAAACTAACTGATACAACCACCAATGAACTTTTAAATGTTCTAGACAATAAGTATTTTAGATTTTATAGACCATACAATTTCTGTTGCAAACATTCTATTCTACTTTCCTAACACAAAACCACTTAGAAGTAAGGAATCTGTTGCTTTTTAATAAAATATTATTTTTTAAGGAACATGCCATTCATCTAGCTTTGGCACAGAGCAGTTAACTGTCAACTCTTACAACAGAGTCAGGGAGAGTCTGTCTATACAGGGCTCAGGACAAACTATGTAAAATTTTTGTGCTTATCCAAACTGACTAGATGTTCTATGTAAGCCATTTGAATACAAATAATATAAATTTTCATTTAGTGTTCTCAAAATGGTTCACATTTAGTAAGCCATATCATATTAAGCAAAATATTTCAAAAGATTTTGTTTTAGATCTCTTCCTTAGTTTTCCCCCAGTTCATATATTCATACAATCTTTTTTGTTCTGACAGTTCAGTCATAGCTCCAAGGCCAGATACATCCTCCCCACTGAGTTCTCTCTTGAGTAAATTTCACAGCTGGAAGTGAGAAATGTTCACCTTTGATAATGCCCTGAATTCTGTATTCTTAGATCTATTTTTAAAAAGTCACTTATTTTAATGAAAAAACATTAGAGAAGTTGAGAACAAATAAAGCAACTAGCAGTCTATTGCCACAGAAATACATAAAGCTGAATGATGCTAGCATGATGGCTTATAGTATATTTAACAATTTTTTTTATAAGACTGCCATTTTTCCCCAAGGTCTGTCTTAATTGACCTAAAAGTTCTTCATGCAAGTAGAAAAATGGCTCAGCACATAAGAGCACTGGATGCACTTGCAGAGGACTGCAACAAACTTCAGTCAGATCACAACCACTGTAACTCCAGTTCTGGGTTTCAGATACTGCCTTCTGGCCTCCTCCAGCATCTGTACACATGTGGTACACATGTACACACTCAGACACATATACATACACAATAACAAACAAATAGATTGATAGACTCTATCTTTAAAAGTTATCTAGTATGTTGGTTTGAATAAAAATGGCCCCCATAAGCTCATAGGCTCACCCTTAGTTCCCACTTGATGAATTGCTCAGAAATGATTAGGGGGTATGGCCTTGATGGAGGAGGTGTGGCCTTGTAGGAAGAGGTGTGTCACTAAGGGTGGGCTCTGATGTTTCAAACACCCATACCTGGTCATGTGTATCTCTCTCTACTTGCTGCCTTATGATTTGGATGTAAAGCTCTCAGCTCCAGTACCAGGCATATCTGCTAGCATGATGATAATGGACTAACCCATAAAGTGTTATGCAAGCCCCAATTAAACACTTTCATTTTATAAGAGTTGCCTTGGTCATGGTATCTCTTCACAGCAATATAACCATAACTGTGGTATCTCATAACATATTCATAACCATATTTTCTTACCTAGTTCTATAGATTTTATTTGAAAGTCAGCAGACCAGAGCTCCTTTCAGAATATTAATTATTTTATTTTATATGCTTCCAACTCTAGCATCCATTTGAATATAACGTCTTTCCATATAAATGTTATTGAATGGGCCTTACATAACTTTAGTATATTCGTTTAATAATATGAGGTAATGATCATTGTTCAAATCAATATATTTTGTTTCAAGTTATGTTTTCTTTTCTTTTTTTAAAAAGATTTATTTTTTTAAGCATACAGTATCTTGCCAGTGTGTATCCGTGATCTTATTACAGATGGTTGTGGGTCACCATGTGTTTTCTGGGAATTGAACTCAGGACCTCTGGAAGAACAGCCAATGCTCTTGACCACTGAATCAAGTTATGTTTTCTAAGTATGCTTGTTAGCATGAGATGCAAATCTTTGATCAAGCATTTTCCTTCTGTGTGACAATAGATTGTTTGTTGGGGGAGCACTTCTCTTTTAAAGGTCACATCACTTTAAAAACAGGTCAGAGTTGTACAGATCATCTCATTCTGATAGATTCCACACTTAACTGCATACATTTGTTCTGCTTTGGCAAACAACTCTCATTTCACATGTAGTTGATCTGGAGAATTAGAGTGGGAAATGAAAAATGGAAAAGAGCAATAAGTATACATGATTTTTTTTTAAAGATTTATTTATTTATTATGTATACAGAAGAGGGCGCCAGGTCTCATTACAGATGGTTGTGAGCCACCATGTGGTTGCTGGGAATTGAACTCAGGACCTCTGGAAGAGCAGTTGGTGCTCTTAACCTCTGAGCCATCTCTCCAGCCCACATGATTATTTTATTAAAAATGTGAAATAATTTACACCTTGTATTTGTGGTGCTATAAATGCACTTTTAAAATACACATTTTTCTTAGCAGTTAAACTTTTAAGTTGTCACACCATTTCAAATGAATAACTTCTTTCTTGGATTATGTCACATTGAAATAAGAAAAGGGCGCGGGTCGAGGGAAAGAGAGCGGGAGATCCCAGCTGGATCAAGAAAAGAGAGGGAGAACAAAGAATAGGAGACCATGGTAAATGAAGACCACATGAGAAAAGGAAGAAACAAAGTGCTAAAGAGGCCCACAGAAATCCACAAAGATACCCCCACAAAAGACCGCTGGCAATGGCCAAGAGACAGCCGGAACTGAACTACTCTGGTGATGGGATGGCCAAACACCCATAATAGTTGTGCCAGAAACTCCATCCAAGGACTGAGGAATCTGGATGCAGACATCCACGGCTAGGCCCCAAGTGGAGCGCTGGGAGTCTAATTAGTAAGAAAGAGGAGGGTTTATATGAGCGAGAATTGTTGAAACCAAGGTTGGATAAAGCACAGGGACAAATAACCAAATGAATGGAAACACATGAACTATGAACCAAAGGCTGAGGGGCCCCCAACTGGATCAGGCCCTCTGAATAGGTGAGAGTTGATTGGCTTGATCTGTTTGGGAGGCATCTAGGCAGTGGTACCAGGTCCTGGGCTCGTTGCATGAGTTAGCTGTTTGAAACCTGGGATTTATGCAGGGACGCTTGGCTCAATCTGGGAGGAGGGGACTGGACCTGCCTGGACTGAGTCTATCAGGTCGATCTCAGTCCTCGGGGGAGACCTTGATCTGGAGGAGGTGGGAATGGGGGGTGGGCTGGGGGGAAGGGGAGGGGGGCAGGAAGGGAGAGAACAAGGGAATCTCTGGCTGTTATGTAGAACTGAATGGTATTGTAAAATAAAATAAAAAATTAAAAAAAAGAAAAGGATGGATTTGGATGAGAGATACGTTTTTTTTAAATCCAAGTGTATGCAAGTATTTGTTTAATAAAATTGATAAGCAATTGATTGAAAACACAGGGAAAATCACCAAATAAATTTCTAGACATTTCCCATTGTTTCTATGCCAATTAAAAATGTGTGGTTAAATTAAAAAAAATGTTTATGTTCATGGCTACAGTTAGAATAAAAATGTTCTCTTCAAATACGATGAAATAAAATCACTTTCTTCATTATTGATTATAAGTTTTGGGATATAAATTCTAATAGCAGATACAGTAGTTCACTGAATATATTTTATGTCAATAGACTTTATCATTATACTAGTTGTGGTGTAAGCTAATAAGAATTCTCCACATGTTATAGAGCATTAAAAGTACAAACATTTTTGGTTGCTTTATTTAATCCTTGAAACAGTCCTCTAAGGCAAACAGACTTCATCATCCTGTTCATCATCATTATTTTTTGTTTTCTGAGATAATATAATTATATTATTTGTACCCTTTCATTCTTCCCTCCAAACCTTCCTGCATACAAATCTTGCTCTCTTTTAAAATGCATATAAATACAACTTTCTCAGTTTGTTTCTTGTATGTATCTGCTTTCAGGGCTGACCATTTGGTATTTATAACCCCTTTGTGTGTTCTTATCTGTGGAAGACTATTTCTCCCACTCTCACCTTTAGTTTTTTTGTAGTATTTTGTCTAGGATTGAGGCTTTGTTTGTTTTTTTTCCATCTTCCATTTTAGTGTATCTATTGATGCCATCCATATTAAGGTCATTTTTAGGCAGTCATTTTGGTGAGACTTTACGGGCGTAGCTTCTCTGACATTTCTGAGAGAAGTCTACAGGTAACTCCTTAACCTCTGGCCCTTACAACATATTTCCCTCCTCTTCCTCAATGATCCCTTAGCCTGAGTTACAGGAGTTGTGTTGTAGATGAATCAGTTGAGTATCGGCTTCACAGCTGTGAATGTTGATCAGTTATGCTTTTCTGTAATGGTCTCCATCTGTTGTGAAGAAAGGCTTCCTTAATGAGGCATAGGGATTAGACTTATCTGTTGATATAAGGATAAATATTTATAATGTTAGTAATTATGCTGATTAAGTAAAGTAGTGGTTTTAGATTATCCTTCACAATCCCTGACTTCACTAGCCCCATATAGTTGGCTTGATTTCTAGTACCAGGCCTGGTTTAACTGTTGCAGATTCAGTTTTAAATCCACTTTGGAGAACTATTGGTTTCTGTCAAAGTTAATATACCATTAATGCACCCTTAGCTTAATGTGCCATGCTGGCAATTATTGTGGTTCACAGGCATCATAGCTGGCTAGGACTCTCTACCTGAAGGAACTATGCAAACTTCCAAATAAGGGAAGAAAACAATTTTTTTAATTACATAGAAAGTATTTTGATATTTGCAAATATTATCAATTCAGCTTGTACTAGGCATGCCTATAGCCCATTTGACCTAAAACTAACTAAAAGTACTTCAAAATACAGTATATAATTGGCTTCAAATTAATAAACTAAATATAAGGTAGTTTGGCATTTCATCAATATATAATTAATACTTACGTTTTCCTCAAAGGCTTGATACAATTGTCTCAGGTTAAAAGTATCAGAGACTTTTAAAGTCCTGGTTGCACTTTTCCATTGTCATGAGCAAAATGGTATAGGTAAGAGGAGTCAGTATGAGTTCTGAGTTTTCCAGCATACCCTTTGATTCTTATCTGTTTTTCTTGTTTAAATTATTACACGACCTTCATTTTCTCTGATAGAAAATTTTCTTTGGATGAAACATGTAAGATTATCCTGCTAACAACAGAAACTACCTCTGCTTTAAACATAATCTCAATGGCTTCCCCTCAGTAGCTAGCAGTTATAAAGTAGTAGCTAGATATTTATGTTTTGATACAGCTCTGACCTTTTCCTTTATGTCTTTTCACACTCATTTAACAATTCCACTGTTCCTTCTAGAATCTTGTCATTTTGAGTATATTGATCATGATTGTCAATGTGGTTTTATATTTGATTCATTGTTTCTTTATTTCCTGTGCTTTTAGTTTTTTTTTTTCAATTTAAATTTACTTGATAAATTTCTTTTCCAGGTTACTGAATGTTTCATCCATGTTGTAGGATTTCACATGCTTTTCTCTGCCATGGGATGGTCTTTCTGTATGCTGTGAATATGTGTTGCTACTATTGGTTAATAAAGAAGCTGTTTTGGCCTATAGTAAGGCCTATAGCAAGGCAGGATAGAGCCAGGAGGGAAACACAAGAGAGATACAGGGAGAAGAGGGTAGAATCAGAGCAGACCGGTAACACCACGGCCACGTGGCAAAACATAGATTAATAGAAATGAGAATGTAAGATGAAAGAGCTAGCTCTCAAGAAACCTGAGCCATAGACCAAACAGTTTGTAACTAATATTAAGCCTCTGAATGATTATTTACAAGTGTCTATAGGATTGGGTACTGGCAGGAGGAACAGAAAAGCTTCTGGCTACATTTCTCCCTGCTTCACCACTTCATGTGACTTTCCTTAATTTGTTCTTCTGCTCATTTGTATCCTCTTTGCAGTCCTTGGTCACTAGTAAACTTGGGATCATTATTTCATCTTGTACCCATGTCAGTACCTTTGAATCCAGTAGTTGAAGAGATAGGATATATTGAAGAGTCTTGTTGTCTTACTTGTTTTTATTTAGAGACTTTTTCCATTAGCAGCCTTCTCTTGAGTATTCAATCCAGTGTGGATGAAAGCATTAAAAAATACTACTAGTTCTTAACTTAGTTCAATACTCTTTGTCCTAATTCATTGAAGAAAGAAAAGCCATGAAACCTTTAAAGTTATTGTTGCTATCAAATGTCCTTTCAAAAGGGTAAGTCTTCCCATGAGTGATTGGGGAGGGGAGGCAGAAGGGGAGAGGGGAAGAGGGATGAGAGTGTTGGTATGTAAAATGAAAAAGAAACTTTAAAAAACACTTAAAAAATAAATAAACACACACAAAAAAGTCTTTTCTACAGAAACCAATTAGTTGCTTACTTGAATTATTTTCTCCAAGTTATCTCTGATTTTATTTACTCTTTGATCAATTTCTCCCCATGTATATTTATTATGCATATAATATGAGATCATGGTTTAATTTCACTTTCAGCATATAGATAGCCAGTATTTCCAAGATGATTCATTGAGGAGTGATAAGATAAAAAGGTAGATTATTGAATCTACTTTTAGAAAGCAACTACTAGTTTTAAATATATTACATTGGATTGGATTTTGTATATTCTATACAAATTTTGTATATTGATACAAATTTGAGATTAATTTTATTGGAAAATACAATATATATATATATATATATATATATATATATATATATTTCTAATCTTGTTCAATGTACCTATACAGTTCATTTTACATTGTAATGCAAATTGTTAGTCCTTGAAAGTTATTATCAACTTATTAGTACATAAAGAATTGCACATTATTATTTAGTCACATATTACAATCAAACATGTAGTGAGGTTAGGTATGTTTTTAAGGTCAAACAGATATATTTTACATAGACAGGTCATCTTCAAAATTTTCTGAGATCTACAGAATATGGCATTTAGGATGTTTTAATAACATAATTTCTTATTTTTTTATGACTATGAAACATGTCTGCTCCTGGCAGCACCAATCTACTTCAGAGAAGATGATGGGAATTGAAGAAACTCCATATGGTATTGATGTAACCAACCGTCTTATTAAATAAGAAACACAGAAACAATGTAAAAGAGAAAGCCGAGAGGTCAGAGGTCAGAGCTAAAATCTCACCCTTCCGCCTGCAGTGTCCCAGCTTCCCGAAAGAGACCTATTTCCTGTCTGTTCGTCTATTTATAGTATTTTGTTCTGCCTTCTCATTGGTTGTAAACCCAAACACGTGACTGCCTCGTCACTGTCTGAATGTACAGCCCCCTAGGTCTTAAAGGCATATGTCTCCAATGCTGGCTGTATCCCTGAACACACAGAGATCTATGGGATTAAAGGCGTGTGCCACCACTGCCACACTCTTGCTATGGCTCTAATAGCTCTGATCCCCGGGCAACTTTATTTATTAACATACAATCAAAATCACATTTCAGTACAATTAGATTACCACCACAATATGGAATTTACTTTCTTTGTGGCAAGTTAGCCACTGGGCAAGAAAATGCCCTTACCTTGACTGCTGACAGCATGCTGTCAAAAATGGACAAACAGGACACAAAAGAAAGTACTACTAAACCTTGCCAAGACAAGGTAGGAAGGCCGTTTAGAAAATCTTGCTTCACAGATGAGTCTGCCAGATATGCTAGGCCTGTAGGCCAAAGAAGAAGGCCCCAATGTTGCAGAGAAATCCTGGGTGACTGTCCAGGCATCCAGCTGTTTTTGTCATTTCTCACATTTTTGGAAGTTGCTTGCCTGCACTTCCTGCTTATTCAATTAATATTATTTCCTTGTCTGGTCTCTGAGGGAGTTGAAGACTAAATAGTTATTAGTTTTCCTTCTTAACAAATTTGGAAAAGAAACTCATTACAGAGGTGTAAACTGTATAAGTTTGAAAGACATCAAATCATAGTTTTCGGTTGGTAATACGTTAGGATAGAAAGTGAATTAGGTACAACATTTTGGACTCACCAAGATAGGAAAAATAATGGAGTTTTTTGTCTGAATTTGTCAAATGTTGATGGACCAGACATTGTTAATGTAATTCTTGCCTGTGTATATTGTATATAATCAATGTGCTTATTGTATAAAATTTTTCTTATATTAGTTATAACCTTTTATTATTTTAGACAAAAAAGGAAAATGTGATTTGTTGTGTACCCTAATAAACTTGCCTGAAGATCAGAGGACAGAGGCAGCCAGTAGATTAGACATAGAGGTCAGGCAGTGGTGGCTCACACCTTTAGTTCCAGCACTTGAGATCTCATGCCTTTGCTTAGGAAGCACACATGCCTTTAATCCCAGGAAATAATATGGCAAGGAGGAGAAAGTTATATAAAGCTTGAGGAAACAGGAACTCACTCTCTTTAGGCTGAAGATTTCGTAGAGGTAAGAACTAGTGGCTGGCTGCTCAGCTTCTCTAATCTTTCTGCTTTCACCCTGATATCTGGCTCTGGAGTTTTTATTAAAAGACCATCTAAATTCAAATAACATCTGACATCCAACTTGTGGGGAAAGAATTCACACAAAAGCCACTATTCTGGCTAGCTCATTCTATAGAGCACAAGACTCTTAATCTCAGGGTCATGGTTTTGAGCTCCATGTTGGAGTTATTTTTGAAGCATTAATTTCACTAAGTTTGTATTTAACTCTAAATTAATATATCTTTTAGTTGAATCTCACAATGAATATATAAAGTACATAAAATGCATTATCTATCAAGTTTAGTGTAAGTTCCTGACAATAAAATGACAGTAATGTGCTTTACAGAAATTATTTAAAACTAACTTCAGACAGTTAAGTAAAAGTATGGTTGAAAGACCTACATTATGATTAAATAATGTGATTATTATCAAAATATATAACTTTATGATAACAAACTATAAATAATTATAACTATAATTATATATATATTATATATATATGTGTGTGTGTGTGTGTGTGTGTGTGTGTGTGTGTGTGTGTGTGTGTACATGAATGTGATTAGATACCATGGCTTAGAACTTTAAACAAAATCAATATATTTACAACAAAAAGGATTATCATGCAATGTGTATTTTCTCAGTTCTTCAACTTAATACACAGTAGGAACTTGGACTATTGGACATTAAATAACCAAATTCTCATACTTATATCAGTATTACTTTAGCTGCCTAATGGCATACTTGAAGTACACACACACACACACACACACACACACACACACATACACACACATTTAAATATTATTAATATCATTAAAATATGTCTTATTCAGTCATCATCAGATTGGAAATAATTCACAAACCCACAGGTAGATATTATGCAGAGAGAGAGCTAGGAATACACAGCTCTAATTGGGAGGTATCCATCAAATCATTCCCCTCAAAGCTCAAGACACTTCATTAAAGAAGAGGCAGAAAGAGTGTGGGAGCCAGAAGAGATGGAGGGCACCAGGAGTAAAAGGCCCTATAAACCAACTCAGCAAAGCTGATATGAACTCACAGAGACTGGAGTAGCCAGTGCTGGCCCTACCTGGTCAGCACCATACAGCTCTGCATACATATTCTAGTTTTTGGTTTAGTATTTTTATGGGAACACCATTTTCTTCAATTCCAGGCATATCTGTGCATAATCTAAGAGAAGAGAAATAAATGAAAATACACTCAGTTCATAATTTCAGAAAGCTCATGAAAAAAGAACACGCATTAGAGATTTTGCAAAGGGTATCTATCTGGAACAGACCTCAGATGGAAAATCATTTAAGAGAAGCAGATGTTTCAAGATTCCCTTGGTGATACATATTTATGCTCTCTTCCTGTTTAGACTTTTATAGACAATAGGGATACAAATAACTTCAGACTTAGACTAATAAACATTATATAAAGATATTTTTTAAGAACTGAGAAGAAACTAAAAAGGTCTCAGCTGAGTTGCTGTATGAGCAATAAAAGTAGTAAATGAATTTGGAAATGTAGATTTCACCTGGTTCCAAGGAAATGGATGACGTTCAAATGATCTATTGTTTTGAAAAACGAAGTTTGAAGATACTGGTTGGACCAAGCCTGAGATAAATTCAGCAGTTATAGTTTCCTCAATGACAGGAATTGGGGTGTTTACTAGTTCATATTCAGTCTCAACAACACAGTACCAGTAAATATTAATGACAGACTATAGCAATGTTTATGATTTTTCATTTGCTTGATATTACATTAGATTATTTGGGGTATTCTCAATGAATATATTTAACCTCAGAGAGGAAGAAACAATAGGTCATGCTGCTCCACCAAGCTTAACTGATATCCATCTATGTATGTATATATGTATGTATGTATGTATGTATGTATCTATCTATCTATCTATCATCTATCTATCTATATTCACAAACACATAAGAAAGCTAAAAGAAAGGATTTAGATTGCTTTGCCCAGAAGGAATGACAAATATCTGAAGAAGTATATATGCCTGATATGATTAAAGGATTTATGCATCAGTTGATATACAATATCATAACTGTTTTAGAAAATATATTAAATATTTTTATATTATTGTCTAACAATAGCTTATTCTTATTATTGAAATAATAGATAAAAATGATTAATGAAGCTAGTTAGTGGTGGTGCATGCCTTTAATCCTAGCACTTTGGAGGCAAAGGCAGGCAGACTTCTATGAGTTAGAGGCCAGCCTGGTCTACAGAGTGGGCTCCAAAGCTACACAGAGAAACCCTGTCTCAGAAAAAAAAGAAATGATTAATGAGAAAAGTAAGAATTGCAATATACCTTGAAATTTAATTTCTCTTTAGTTAGAAAGTCTGCTATATGCCTATATGATGATTCTGGACACTTTTGTTGTGGCTGTTGTTCTAAAAGGAGATAAAATGATTTACTTAAATCAGAGTTAGAGCTTTGGAAGGATTGCTGAACTTAGTGTTCATATCCCCACTGAAAGTTCAAAACAAGGCTTCAAATGATGTATACACTTGTAAAATTATACATAAAATCTTACACCCATAGATCTTTCTGAGCTCTTATGTAATTTTTTTAATGTAAAGTATCTCTCTTGAAATATTTATCATCTAGAAAATATGCAATATCAATGTTATTTATTATATAAGAAATAACTTTAGATATACCTTTATCAAATTATTTGTTACCAAATATATGTTATATATATTATATGCTGTTTCTTTATTCCTGCTGTAAAATGCATTGTAGATATAATAGAGGAAATAGATTCATCAGCTAAAGAAAACACCAAAGCCAAAAAAGTCATAACACAAAATGTCCAGGAAATCCAGGACACCAGAAAAAGGCCAAACCTAATAATAATAGGGATAGAAGAAGGAGAAGAATACCAACTCAAAGGCACAGAAAATATATTCACCAAAGTCATGTAAGAAAACTTTCCCAACTTAAAGAAGGAAATACCTATGAAGATACAAGAAGCTTATAGAAGACCATATAGACTAGACTTCCCAGAAAAAAAGGCCCCTCACCATATAATAAGTAAACCACTAAACATATAGAATAAAGAAAGAATATTAAGAGTAGCAAAGGAAAAAGGCCAGGTAACTTATAAAGGCAAACCCATCAGAATAACTCCCAATTTTTCAATGGATATTCTGAAAGCCAGAATGTTGTGGACAAACATAATGCAGAGACACTAAGAGACCACGGATGCCAGCCTAGAAATATATCTCTTGCAAAACTTTCAATCACCATAGACAGAGTGAACAAGACATTCCAAGACAAAACCAGATTTAGACAATACCTATCCACAAATCCAGCCCTACATAAAGCACTAGAAGGAAAACTACAACCTAAGGAGGTCAGATACACCCATAAACACACAGGCAATACATAACTACATAGCAGTAAATCTCAAAGAAGGGAAACACACACATAACATCACCAAAAGATAATAGGAATTAACAATCAGTGTATCCTTTAATATCAATGGACTCAGTTCACCTAGAAAAAGACACAGGCTAACAGAATGGATACAAAATCACAATCAATCCTTCTGCTGCATACAAGAAACACACTTCAACTTTAAACACAGTACCTCAGAGTAAAAGGCTGGAAAAAGAATTTCTGATAAAATGGACTTAAGAAGCAAGCTAGTGTAGCTATCCTAATATCTAAGAAAATAGACTTCAAACTAAAATCAATCAAAAGAAATCAGGAAGTACATTACATGTTCATTACAGGAAAGGTCCACCAAGATGAATTCTCAATTCTGAACATTTATGCTCCAAATACAAGGGCACCTACATATGTAAAAGAAACATTATCCAACGACTGAGGGATCTGGATGCAGAGATTCACAGCTAGGCACCGGGTGGAGCTACAGGAGTCTAATTAGCGAGAAAGAGGAGGGTTGAAACCAAGGTTGAATAAACCACAGGGACAAATTGTCAAACAAATGGAAACACATGAAATATGAACCAAAGGCTGAGGGGCCCCCAACTGGATCAGTCCCTCTGTATAGGTGAGACAGTTGATTGGCTTGATCTGTTTGGGAGGCATCTAGGCAGTGGTACCAGGTCCCATGCTCATTGCATGAGTTAGCTGTTTGAAACCTGGGGCTTATGCAGGGATGCTTGGCTCAGTCTGGGAGGAGGGGACTGGACCTGCCTGTACTGAGTCTACCAGGTCGATCTCAGTCCTCAGGGGAGGCTTTGCCCTGGAGGAGGTGGGAATGGGGGGTGGGCTGGAAGGAAGGGGGGGGGGGCAGGAGCAGGAAGAACAAGGGAATCCGAGGCTGATATGTAGAACTGAATGGTATTGTAAAATAAAATAAAAGGAGAAAAAGAAAAAGAAAAAGAAAAAGAAAAAGAAACATTACTACAGCTTATATCACACAGCAAACCCCACACATTAATAGTAGGAGACTTTAATACCCTACTCTTACCAATGGACAGATCTCCCAGACTGAAATGTAATAGAGAAATAAGGGACCTAACAGATGTTATGACTCAAATGCACTTAATAGATATCTACAAAATAGTCTACCCTAACAAAGAAGGAATATACCTTCTTCTGAGCACTCCATGGAACCTTCACTAAAATTGATCACATACTCGGTCACAAAGTAAATTTCAACATATACAAAAAAAATTGGAATAACCTCACGTATCTTATGGGACTACCATGGCTTAAAGTTAGATTTCAACAACAACAAAAATTACAGAAATCCTACAATCACATGGAAACTTAATAATGCTCAACACCAATGAGTCAAGGAAGAAATAAGAAAGAAATTAAAGACTTCTTAGAATTCAATGAAAATGAATGTACTAAATATCGAAACATATGGGACACTATGAAGCAGTGCTAAGAGGAAAATACATAGCACTAAATGCCCACATAAAGAAACTTGAGAAATTTCATACTAGTGAATTAACAGCACAATAAAAGCTCCAGAACAACAACAACAACAACAAAAGCAAGCTTGACCAGGAGGAATACATGACAGGCAGTATTCAAACTCAGGGCTGAAATCAATAAAATTATACTAAAGAGAACAATACAATGAATCAATGAAACAGAGAGTTTGTTCTTTGAGAAAATCAACAAGATAGACAAACCCTTATCCAAAATAAACAAAAGGCAGAGAGAGAGCATCCAAATGAACAAAATCAGAAATAAAAAGGGAGACATAACAACAATGAGGAAATCCAGAGAATCATCCGGTGTTACTTCAAAATCTTGTCCTCCACAAAATTGGAAAATCTAAAGGAAATGGACAATTGTCTGGATAAGTATTGCATACCAAAGTTAAATACTGACCAGATAAACAATTTAAATAGACCAATAAGCCCTAAGGAAATAGAAACAGTCGTTGAAAGTCTCCCAACCAAAAACAAAACAACATCCCAGGATCAGATGGTTTCAGAACAGAATTCTACCAGATTTTCAAAGAAGAGCTAATAGCAATAGTCTTCAAATTGATCCACACAATAGAAATGATAGGAACATTATCAAACTCCAGTTTTCAGTTGGTAATACAAGTTAGGATAGAAAGTGAATTAGGTACACAACTTTGGACTCACAAAAATAGGATAAATAATAAAGTATTTTCTCTGAATTTGTCAAGTGTTTGTGGACTGGACATTGTTAATGTAATTCTTGACTGTATATATTGTATATAGTTATTATACTTACTGTATATAGTTTTTCTTATATTAGCTATAACCTTTTTTATTTTATATCAAAAAGGAGAAATGTGGTGATTTGTTTTTGTAATCTAGGAAATAAAGCTTTCCTGAAGATCAGAGGACAGAGCTAGCCACAGAGTTAGCCATACAGGAAGCAGAGGCAGAGATCCGTCTGGATTTTTGTGAGTTCAAGACTACATTGGGCTACATGAGATTAATCCAGTCTAAAAGAGAAACAGAGCTAGGCAGTGGTACCCACATACCTTTAATTCTAGCACTAGGAAGGTTGAGACAGGAAATGATATGGCTGGGCAGAGAAAGGAATAGAAGGCCGGAAGAGACAGGAACTCTCGCTCTTTCAGGCTGAGGAGTTGGTGAGGTAAGAGGTGCTAGCTGTGACTTGCTCTGTTTCTCTGATCTTTCAGCTTTCACACTGATGTCTGGCTCCTGGTTTTTATTATAAGACAAAATTAGGATTCATGCAACAGTCTAGGTAACAAATATGTTTTTTTTCCACAAATGTGCAAGCCAACTATCTGTTTATCTGCAAGGATGTTTGACTTTTATCTTCCTGTTTCTATATGCTAATACTTTATCAACCAAGAATTACAGACATTAGCCATATCAATAAATAGAGTAAAATACATTTAAGTATTTCCATTGTTGAGAATGTGAATTATAATATTCATAATAAACAAGCCTCTTGGTTATAATATGAGCAAAGAAGACTAACAATAACAAAATTATCCTGTACTGTCTATCAAAGCTGTAAAGTGACACACAATACATGAGAGTGATAAGATGCATTCAAATATCTATAGACTAAAGTTCAATATTGAAGTAATCATCTTAATGGCTAAAACCCTGTTCATGTTAGTACAGATGCTACAAGCAATTATTGTTCCATATTTGATAAAGTTTATTATTCTTGATTTTTACAAATTCTTTTGCAGATATATGGAATCAGATAATAGGCAGTGATCTCACACTTACTGGAAAATGGAACAACCATGAACTCACTATAAAGCAGCATAGTCATCATCCATGCCTGAAGTTCTAGAAAAGTTTTCTTCATTTTAAATCTAAATCCAGGTTACAGCAAAATTTTTAATTGGTCCCATCATGATTATGTCAACTTATGGAAACCTAAACAGGATCTAGGTTTTACATTATTTCTGGTAGGCATTGTTTTCTGATAGGTCTGTTCTTCCTGGAAGACAGTCTGGTTTGTATACAGTTTAAAACTATACTATAATGAATAAGACCATAGTGTCTGTTGTTATATGTGATGTCTTGAGCATAAATTACACACTGATAACATGTGACACCACACTCTCTTAACCATTATCTATGAGACTGCAAGAAGGCTTTAATTCCATGTTCAGCTGATGTTTTTGCCAGGTGAGCAATAGCATGTGAGTTCTTCACTGGACATGCTTCTCTATAAGTACCAGTGTAGATGTAATTCTAAATTGTCTTATTAAATAAGAAACACAGAGCCAAATACAGAGTTAAAAGTCCAGAGATCAGAGCAGTAGCCAAGAGCTAAGACCACCTTGTCTTACCACTCGCTGATGTCCTTCCCCTGAGAGAGAGACATTCTTCCTGTGTCCTGTCTTTTTATTGCCTTTCTGTTTTGCCTTCTCATTGGCTCTAAACCCAACCAAATGACGTCCTCGTCACTGCCTCCAGGTCCCTATGTTTGGTACTGGGATTAAGGGTGTGTGTCATGATGGTGGCTCTGTCCTTAAACACAAAAAGCCTGCCATGTGATTGGATTAAGGGAATGTGCCAGATTTCTGCTTAATGGCTATGACCTCTGATCTCCAGGCAACTTTATCTATTAACATACAAATAAAATCACATTTTATCATTTATATGATTTATCACCATATACCAGGGAGACTATCTGAAATAAATTGATAAATTTACTTGAATTAAGGTTCATGGAGTCAAAAAAAGGCAGCAAGATTAAAATACACATGCACACACACACACACACACACACACACACTCACACAACTGAATAGAACTGGAAAACATAATATTGTCTGAATAAGCTACTCAAGGAAATGCATGTGTGGTACAATATCCCTTAAAAGTGGAATATAAAGAATTAATTTCATGAAATATGCAAATAGAGTAGTACTTATGAATATATTTATGAAGAAATAATGTAGAACAAGGAGAGAGTTTGTTATTGGTTATAATATGAATATTTGAGATGATGGATATGCTATATACTCTGATATGATCATATATAATGAATTAATATATACAAAGTTCTTTATGAACCTTATAAATATGTATAGTCATATCAAAATTTGAAAAGTTCCAAATTTGTCTTTTATTCAATCCCCTATTTCAAAAATATGTCATTCAACCAAGAAGAAAATGGAGTTAAGATACTTGAGAAAAGAAAACCTCCTAATACAAATACGCCTATTAAGCCAGAAGAATCCTGTACAATAAAACAACCTCTAGAAGCATCATGATTCCTGACTTCAAGATCTACTATAGAGCTACAGTAATAAAAACAGCTTGGTATTGGCATAAAAACCAACATGTGGACCAATGGAATCAAATTGAAGACCCTGGCATTAATCTGCACACCTATGAACATATAATTTTTGACAAAGACACCAAAACTGTACAATGGAAAAAAGAAAGCATCTTCAACAAATGGTGCTGGCATAACTGAATGTCAACACATAGAAGATTGCAAATAGATCCATATCTGTCACCGTGAACACAACTTAAGTCCAAGTGGATCAAAGACCTCAACATAAATCCAGTTACTCTGACCCTGATAGAAGAGAAAGTAGGAAGTAGTATTGAACGCATTGGCACTGGAGATCACTTCTTAAATATAACACCAGTAGCATAGACACTGAGAGAAACAATCAATCAATGGGACCTCTTGAAACTGAGAAGCTTTTGTAAAGCAAAGGACACGGTCACCAAGACAAAACGACAGCCTACAGAATAGGAAAAGATCTTCACCAACCCCACATCTGACAGAGTGCTGATATCCAGAATATATAAAGAATTCAAGTAACTAGATATCAAAATACTTAACAGTCCAATTAAAAAATGGGATATAGAGCTGAACAATAGTCTCAGCAGAAGAAGCTCAAATGGCTGCAAGACATTTAAGGAATTGCTCAACATCCTTAGTCATCAGGGAAATGCAAATCAAAACAGCTCTGAGATACCATCTTATACCTGACAGAATGGCTAAGATCAAACACACTGAAGACAGCTTATGTTGGAGAGGATGTGGAGCAAGGGGGAACACTCCTACACTGTTGGTGGGAATGCAAACTTGTACAGACACTTTGGAAATCAGTATGGTGGTTTCTCAGAAAATTGGGAATCAATCTACCTTAAGACCCAGCTATACCACTCTTGGGCATATACTCAAGGAATGCTTAATAATACCACAAGGACACATGTTCAACTATGTTCACAGCAGCATTATTTGTAATAGCCAGAACCTGGAAACAACCTAGATGCCCCTCAACTGAAGAATGGATAAATAAAATGTGGTACATATACACAATGGAGTATGACTCAGCAGAGAAAAACAATGACATCATAAGGTTTTCAGGCAAATGGATGGAACTAGAAAACATCATCCTGAGTGAGGTACCCCAGACTCAAAACGACAAACATGGTATGTACTCACTCATATTTAGATACTACATGTAAAGCAAAGGATAACCAGACTACAACTCATAGCTCCAGGGAGGCTAGCTGGTAAAGAGGAGCCTAGGAAAGACACAGGGATTGCCCAGAGATGGAGAAATGGATGAGATCTACATGAGCAAAATGGACGTGGGGGAGTGGTAATAGAGGGCAAGGGTTGGGGTAAAGAGAACTGAGGGCAGTGGGAGGTCCTAGCTGGATCAGGAACAGAGTGGGAGAACAAAGAAAGTGATGCCATGATAAATGAAGACACCATGAGAATAGGAAGAAGCAGAGTGCTAGAGAGGTCCCCAGGAATCCACAAAGATGACTACACTATAGACTACTGGCAATGGTCGAGAGGGTGCCTGAGCTGACATACTCTGGTGATTGGATGGCCTAACACCCTAACTGTCATGATAGAACTCTCATCCAGTGACTGATGGAAGCAGATGCAGAGATCCACAGCCAAGCCCCAGGTGGAGCTCCAGGAGTGCAATCAAAGAAAGAGAGGAGGGATTATATGAGCAAGAGATATCAAGACCATGATTGGAAAAATTACAGAGACAACTACACAAAATAATGAAAACACATGAACTATGAACCAATAACTGAGAAGCCTCCATGGTACTGGACTAGGCTCTCTGGATAAGTGAGACAGTTGTTTAGCTTGAACTGTTTAGGGGGGCTCTAGTCAGTGAGACTGGGACCTGTCCTTAGTGCATGAACTGGCTTTTTGGAACCTAGCACCTATGCTGAGACACTTTGCTCAGCCTTGGTTCAGGGAGGAAAGGCTTGGACCTGCCTCAATTGAATGTACCAGGCTCTGCTAACTCCCCAGTGGATACCTTGCCTTGGAGGAGGTGGGAATAGGAGGTGGGTTAGGGGATAGGAGGAGAGAGGAAAGGGGAATGCATGGTTGTTATGTAAAATGAATAGAAAATATCTTAATAACATATGCCTATTATATTTTTTTCAAAGGTGATGTGGAGATGCATATATATATATATATATATATATATATATATATATATATATATTTAATGAAAATATGGTATATTTTAACATTGGCAATTGTAAAATTCTGTCCCAAAAATGTACAGTAAATTATGTAATTTAAAGGGCTAAATTTGGCATGAATTATACCTCAATAAGGATGTTAAAAAATGAAAGAACCATACATGTTTGAATTCTTAGAGGAAAAAATGATAATAGAAAAGAAATTTGGTGCCACATAGAGGAAACAAGACATATAAAAATGGACAAATATGGATTATTTTTCATAGTTTATGTAAAACACACTTGCATATGGCAGTAGTGATAAAAGTGTAATGTTTGCAATCAATTGATACTTGCAATAAATGTCAATAGAATGTGTGCAATTTAGAAATGCTATTTTCCTTAAATGCTAGTATCAAATAAAAGAGAATAGTGTCTTGGCAGTTGTATAATCTCTGAAAATATTTCATACAGACCTCTAAGAAAACAATAGGAGGTTCTGAGGAATAAAATCAAAATAACATAAAAATAGCTGGGTGGTCGTGGTGCATGCCTTTAATCTCAGTGCTCTGAAGGCAGAGGCAAGTAGATATCTGTGAGTTTGAGACCAGCCTGGTCAACAAAGTGAGTTCCTAGACATCTAGGACTATTACACAGAGAAGCCATGTCTCAAAAAAACAAAATACAAATGAACAAACAACAAAAACATAAAAATAGATTATAAGCTGGGAAGTCAGGTCAGGGTGGTGAATTTGTTTAGTGAGTGGGTGGGTTTTTCCATTTTCTCTTTCCTCCTCCTTCTACTCCTTCTCCTCCTTTTTTTAAAATACAAAGCCTAAAATTTATTCTCATGAGATTGAAAAACAGTTTTTACTCTCTCTCTCTCTCTCTCTCTCTCTCTCTCTCTCTCTCTCTCTCTCTCTCTCTCTCTCTCTCTCCCCACACACTCTCTCTCCTCTCTCTGTTTCTAGTTTAGAAGATGAATTTAGACACTGTTAGCCCCATACCATATCTTATGTCAGATTGTCAGGCATTCCCATCACCAAAGCAATTGCTTAGAACAATTTAGAACAATCTTCTTGCAGTATCTTTGAAAAGGCTAGGTAGGCCCAACTTCATGGCAGCCAGCAGGGTGCTTCATTCAGGGGTTGCTCCAGACAGCCATCCTTTGTATCTGAATATATTTTAATGCCTATGAAACAATCAACTTTATATATTGAATGCCAACCCTATTAAGATTTACAGTAGATCACTAAAGGAACATCTTATGGAATTGTAATCTAGTTGGAGATGAAAAACTAAATTAAGTGACATGAATGTCTCCAGCACAAAATGTGACAATTCCTTATTTTCCAACTTTAACTCTACATGACACAAACTGTGAGATCATTTTCCTTCTGCACTCTCCCTGTTAGTGGCACTGTACCTGGTATGTAGTGCCATAAGTATTTTTAACAAATTCATGGATATATAAAGATCTATGTTCACTGAATATTTCTGATCAATCAGAAACTATTATATAAATGAGATTTCTATGCTGTTATTATTTTAACTGTTATCTATTTGATTCATTTTAAGAAGGAATTTTTGTCCTAATGCTATGGGGATAACCAAACATGGGACCAGCAACTGAGCAGATGTGACTGATGATTGACAGTCGTCTTTATGTTATATTAATTCACATGCAAGGCAAGGGACTCAACACATGCCATGTATGTCTTTCCAGGAATTGCACATGAGAATAAAGCAGAACAAGAAAACTTATAAGAGGCCAGGAGGCAGCCTTTGTAGTATCAAAAATACAGGGTTTTTTTTTTTTTTTTTTTTAGTTCCCCAGTTGAACACATGATTGTTTTTTTCTGAAAACTTCTGTAATCTGACAAGAAATTGCAATGTATTGCTTAGCTCAGAAAGACGTGCTCCTTTTCCTTTTGATAAGAAGTATTTGTCTAAGGGAATTAAACTATCCAGCAAAATAAGGAGAAATTTGCACTTATTTCATTCATTCACATCTGTCCCAATTGCCTACAATGTTGTGGTAGGTTAAAGTTAGACTTATTACACATTCATTTTCTCACTTCAGATGGAAGATTGCTGCTGTGTGTAACTTCGGTTATCTCCAAACTAAGAAAGAACTATTCTCTAATGCCTTCTAACTTAATGAAAACAAAGAGGTTATTGGCATATTTTCAGTTTTGATATTTAGTTCTGCAACAAGCAAGTTGATATTCACTTTATTCCATTTATTTCCTACATTATTTTTTGGGTATCATTAGAGGAATAAGTACATAGACTAGAAACTTGAAGAGTTCTCGCTCCCATAATGTACAAATTTTCCTTACAAAGATTTCTATCACAAAGGTTAATCATAATGTGCCCCGCCTCCAAATGAAGCTAAGAGATGACATTTACTTTTCTACCACAGGACTGATTTTTTTTTTAATTTATCAAACTTTAGTAAACTGTATAAGAATGTTAGTCTCACTGGGAAGCGGTGGCACATGCCTTTAATCCCGGTACCTGGGAGGCAGACACAGGGGATCTCTGTAAGTTCGAGGCCAGCCTAGTCTACAGAGTGAGATCTTGGACAGGTTGCCAAAACTACACAGAGAAATCCTGTCCAGAAAAACAAAACAAAACAAAACAACCAAACAAACAAAACAAAAAACCCAGAAGAAATAGAATAATACTTCATGGACCCATTTTGAAAATTAACTTGTTAAGTGGAAATTTTTATGTAGGTCCAGCCATAATGGAAAACTGATCATTAAAAGTTAATTTTCACAAATCCTAAAATTATTTTCTCTATTTTTTATTCTATAACTGTAGGCTTTCCAGATATTGATATAACATGCATTACTAAACCCTCTCTCATAAGATAAGGGAATGAACATTTGGTTAAAATTTACTAGAAGTAAAGTTATATTTAGATGTTTCATGACCCACTGAGGTGTATATAACCATTGTGGCATTCCTTCTAATTTGTGTTTGTTTCCATACTACTCCACTTTATCAAATTTAAATTAAGGCTTATTTATTTTGACAATACCTACCTGTTCTCTCACTTTGGAGATACTAAAAAAGGAACATCAAATTTTATTTAAGATAAAATTACCCCTGAGTCAGGTAGAATTTTTTCAGCCTGTTTGAATGCATAATAATAAACACATAGTCACTAGTAATGAATCAATGTCTTATTAAGGAAAGAAATCAAAGCTCCTTTTCTTGGTGTCATTTAACTAAGAGAAAACTCATATTTTAATTATCTGTTTTACTCTCTCCATGTCTTCTGTTCATTCTGTCTGTTGCATGGATACAAATCTGTACCTGTTTGAATGCTGTCTTGAAAATTTGTCCTCTTGTCTGCGTTTGTATGTCTGAGTAGATTTTAGTCTGTAACAAAGGACTTTATATAGTCTTTTATTGAACCATACAGAAAGTATCACATGGGGATGGAATGAGAGATCTTTTACAGAAATATTTATCAGAGTTTTCTGAGGGATTAAGTCACTAATTCCAATTGATCCTAACAGACCAATATAACATACAATCCTACAAACATTATTGTCTATCAAGCAATATTTGTATGCTGGCTATTTTCAATATTCATAATTAATATTCATTTTATGAGGTTGCTTTCAACCTATATTTGCTGTTCACAGCAAGTGAACACCATAATTCATGTACTAACAAACATGCATTATTCTTGGATTGGGGCAGGTACATAAATTAAGATTACAGCTATGAATAAGCTTAGGTTTTAAAAGTTGATTACATGGGAAATCCAAGGCAATTAAAATTTGTTGTTAAATTTTTCTGTTAAAGGCAGGTTAAAAAAAACATTTGAGTACACTGTAGACTAGCAATCTTAACTGATCTTGAGGTGTATTACTAATTCTGGCTGTGAGGTTCAGCAACAGTTCTAGTCTCTTGGAATGCCAGAGACATTTTTATCATGTTGCTACCACAGATTTTAATAATCCCATAATAACAATGATACAGTACACAAAAATATATTAATGAACAAACCTTACTTTATTAGAAAGAAGGAATGAGACCAGTATATTCACTCATTGTCAATATGCATTTTTTAGGGAAAGATGTTCATGTAAAGGAGTACAGTTGAGTAAGACAATTATAAAATGTTTAATATGACATATTTCACAATCCTATATGAATAACAATGCTCCACGAAGTAACATATCATTTAAAATTTAAATATGAATAAATTTAAGAGCTCTCTTTTACATGGTTATAATAATTAATAGCAATATATTATTGTATTTTAGAAAGATGCTAAGAGATAAAATTTTAAATGTTTCAGTAAGACCAAAACAGACAAATAAATTCATGTTGGTTTATAATATAGAGACTTTAAAAAACAGAAACAAGGTTAATATGTAAAATTTTACTTGTAAATTTAGAATATTTTTAAATATTAGTGATCTATGTAGGATATATATAATGCTAAATCTTATCTTCATTATAGTTATCCTATATTCACTAAAGTGTTACTTATAAACAACTACTATTGCATTATATATTAATAGTCCAAAGCAATATTATAACTTTGTGATACTGTAGCAATCTCCATTTTTTCATACTACTGCTGCATAATTGTACTGTGTATATTCAGAGTGGTATTCAGAATTCACTGCTTGTATTTGTTGATTTTGCAGAAAACATCTCATTAAAATTATGTTTTATTTGCATGTATTAATTATAAAGAATAATTGAGTTATATCATTTCTATGTTACATGACTAACATAAAAAATTATAAAAAAATCTCTTCTCTCACATCTATCATTTACCTTGCTAAAGTTATCACATGCTCAAATTCTTCCACTTCCCTGTTAAGATTTATAGAGACATTAAAATCTATCATTCAAATTCCTGTAAACCATATTTTATGAATTGTCATAAAATTGAAACCATTCTTAAAAGATGCATTCATTTTAGTTAAAATAAAATATGGCTTCCCAGAAATGGATATTAATGATTTCAGGTTTTATTGTCTCATAGTAAATTATAGTAATAAAATTTACAGAGGCAATAATATATTTCTTAGTTTAAAAGCAGATATTCAGAGATGACTCTTAATGCTTTATCATGTTAGGCCTCACTGGCTAAGTGTATTTCTCCATTTGCATTTCATGAGATTTTCTTTCAAAGAACCTGACTTAAATTTTTCATTTCGTTGTCATTTATAATTTATGTAATATCAACGTAAATACATGTAATATTTTTTCTTTGATCATAGGGCAGTGATATATAGTTTTGAGTATAATACAGTAGGCATTGTAATGTTACATAGTCTCTATCAAATTATAGATAAATATTAATAAAATGAAATGTCATCAAAATGAAAATAACCCCCAATCCAAAAGAAAAAGTAAAGGAAGATTTATATTAACATATTAAACATAATATATATATATATATATCCAGAATTTTTATACATATTTGTAGGTTTACACTCAACAATCCAGTCTTTTATACTTTTTTTATTTTTTGGAATAGCACTTTAAATTTTTATTTGCTTTATCAGCATGAGGTTTGCCTGCATGTATGAATGTGCACCTCTTGAACACCTGTTGCCCATGAGGGCTAATATCCTCTGGAACTGGAGATGCAATGGCTGTGAGTCACCACCTGAAATATATACTTGGAACATAACCCTGGTTCTCTGCAAGAGCAGAAAGTATTCTTAACCATTGACCAGTCTCATAAACCCTTTAATATCTTAACTATTGAACCATCTTTCCATCTGCATATCATCTTAGAAAATCTCAATGTGGTAATTTCCACCTTCCTTTCCATGACTACATTTTTTCCATTAAATGGATAGTATGAGTTCTTTAGATATTCCAGCACTGATAGATCCAATCTCCTTATCACTTCTATGGCTGCCACTGAATTGCATAAATTAATTCTGTGCTGTGCCAGTTCTATCACATTTTCTGTTTTGAGATAATCTAGAAATCTGTTTTGTTCATGTTTTAATAAGAGAAGTCTCATTTTTCAGTCATAAATCTACTCTTATCCTCCCAATGACAGCATTTATTTATAAAAGCTGTCTTTATTAGGTAAGCAATCAAATGCTTAGGTGAAAGACAAACTTTAACATTTTTACATAATCTTTTGTTTCATTGTCTCTAATATATTTGAACATGATCATTGCTGATTCAGGTACATACAGCCAGACGACCATTATAAAATCTTATATAAAATTATATGTCCATCAGCATTTTATTAGAAAAATTATTTTTTGAAAAGTTCAGCATTTTTATTCTATTAAGATTTTATATTTGAGAAAATGTTATATATTTTTATATTAAGTTTTTTAATGAGAAAATATTAGTTTTAAAGGATGGTTCATTGTGTCCTCTTTTATGACTCTTTAACCAATTATTTGTTTGGCTTTTTCTTTGGGTTTTCAGGTGTTTTAAGCCAATGTTTAGGGTTGTGCTACAAATATATGTCAACTATTTCTCCATGTTACATTGTACATTATTATGCACTGTAGAACAAATCTTAACAGGTCTTACTAAATAAACTCAAACCTGAAGCCCGGTATTGGGGTGAATTCTGGAAGATCAGAGAAGCAGAACAAGCCACAGCTTCCTCACCTCACCAATTCCTCAGCTGATTCTGTTTCCTCAGACTGGAAGCCTCTGAGTTCTCATCCAAATGGATCTCAGCTGAACTTCTGCTAAAAGCCTAAAGGCTTAACCAAACTCTAGTTCCTCGTCCTCATGCCTTAAATACCTTTCTGCTTCCTGCCATCATTTCCTGGGATTAAAGGCTCTTGTTACCATGCCTAGCCATTTCCAGTGCAGCTTTAAACTCACAGAGATCGAGATGGATCTCGGCCTCTGGAATGCTAGGATTAAAGGCGTGCGCATCACCATTTTCTGGCCTCTATATCTAGTGGCTATTCTGTTCTCTGATCTCAGATAAGTTTATTAGGGTGCACAATATTTTGGGGAACATAATATTATCACCTTACACCTATGAAATAAATCATCTCTTTATCTACTATTTTCAAGCTGTATGAGTTCTAACTCCTTTGAAGCAGTAGTCATTTCATTTAGCATAGTATGCTGTTATTGCCATACATTTGTTGGTGTAACTTTTATTTTATCCCAAAGTATAATAGTAAAGATGGCAATTTTACTACTGTATACTGTAACTATTCTATTCTATTATTAAATATTGTTGCAAATATCTCAGCATCATCAATATATAAATTTAACCTTAAGATAGGAATGTGTGCAATGGAGAATTAATAACTCATGCATAGGGTCTATTGTAGTTTTAGACATCAACTAGAGACTTGGAATATATGTTACAGGTACAAGTATGAAGTAATAAATTTGTTTATACAATTTATGTGCTTTTCCAAATGGTGATTTTTTCATGTAGTCACAAAATTGTTTCAAAGTGTTTTGTATACACATGTGTGATCACACATGCTCGTGTGTGCGTGTGTGTGTGTGTGTGTGTGCGTGCGTGCACATGCATGCATGAGGATGCCAGAGGTTGTTTGAGTATCTTCTTTTGCTCTCTATGTGTATGTATTTTTGAGATAGGTACTCTCACTGTACCTGAAGCCCACAATTTCTGCTAGTGTATTTGGACAATGTGTTCCTAGAATCTGCTTATCACAACCAACACCCTAACACTAGGGTTACAAATGCATAACACTTGGGTTAAAAAATATAGGACATTATACTAGGATTTTAAGAAAGGCACTGAAGATCCAAATTCAGGATTATGTACTCACACAGCAAGCATTTTATCCACTGAATCATCTTCCTAGACTTCTAGACACTACAAATTTTTGACTAGGCTATAGAAATATTGCAATGTCAAGTAGAAATTAATAAAGAGGACTCATTCTTCTTAATTTCAAAATTTAACACAAAGTAACTCTACTAAACAGTGTTGTTCTGGCAAAAATCCAGAATATATGCCAATATGCTTAATTGCAAATGACCAAATTCATCACACATACCCATAGACAAATGTTTTACTACAAAGTTTACCAGTCCATGAAATGAACAAACACCAACATTTCAAGGATTAGGTGGAAGAAAACTTAATATACACAAAAGAAGCGAGTTTTCCCATTATCTTACAACATAGTGAAAGATTAAATGCCATCAAAAACATAACTTTATATTTTCAAATTATGAACCTTACAAAAATCTGTGAAAGGACTTCACAGCATCAGATTTGGCAATAATTTGTTGTATATTCAAAGACTAGTTAGTGCAAGAAAATGAACAAATTTAATATACAAATATCTTAATTTTGGTGACATCTGAGAATATAATTGAGGGATTAAAATAGCAACACAAAATAGGAGAAAATATCAATAAATCAAAAATTTTGCAAAGCTTTCATTGCATAAAGAACTTTCTTAATCCTACAGAAAAAAAAAAATAGAGTATACGAAAGGTATCAACCAAAACACTCATTTCATGAGATATATTTAAAAATTGAAATCAACATACAAATATAATGGCAAACAACATAAATCATTGGGGAAAGGTAAATAAAAAATTATAAAATATTTTACTGTATAACTACTAGGTAGGATATTTTGGATTTAATGGGAAGAAAAATTACAAAAATAATGAGGAAGCAGTGGAACTCTCTTACATTGCTCTTTAGAAGACAAAATGATGCAGTCACTGAAGATGTTCATGTTAGTAAGCATGTTTCCATCACTGTGATGAAAAACTTGAGGGTATAAACTTAAAGGATGTTTTGCATGGTTTATTGGGTTTCAGTCATTGGTCACTTGCTTCCCTTACTTATGGAACAGTTGTGAGGCTGGATTTAATATCAAGAAGCATGTGGGAGGAAATATGGCTCTGTTAATGGCACACAGGAGAAGGATATGGATCTTGGACAATATATAGTCCCCAAAGGCACAGACTGAGGAAACAATTCCCTTTGAATAAGTCTTACCTCCTAATTTTCTATCATCTTCCAATAGGAAAGTTCTAACTTCCCCCAAGGGAAATCATTGTGATGAAGACAAAAATTCAACCTATGATATTTTGAGTGATATTTCAGATCTAAATATTAGCAATGGTACAGTGATTATTTAAAAAATTAAACAGACATATCACTCAGCATTTCTCTTTTAATATCACTTTATTGTAACAAACTCATAAATTGAAATGTCATGCAACTAGATTAAGCTAGCCACTGAAATTAACATTTACACAATCCCAAAATTTGTACATCTCAGTGACCATCTGTGCAGATAGAGTGGCTGTTCTGGAGAAGTGGAGTTTTGCTTAAAGTTTTACATTTTCACTATCCATTATAACTCTGTGTGCTTATCCATCACAAAGAAAAAATACTATCAGCATTGAAACCTGAAAAATAATCAGCTTTATATGCTCTTTCATGACTCATGTGTGTCTTTATCTGTGTTAATTTCTTCCTTATCATCTGATAAACTCTTTTGTCATCTCCTTACTGATTATATATATGCTATACAATACTCATGCCTACATCTTTTTATATATGAACATGCACACATTATAGCATAAGATCTGTATATGAGGAAGGATATGCAGTATTTTCCTTTTGAAGTTTGGGTTACCTTGATTAATACTGTACATTTTAATCCATTTCATTGAAAACTTTACTTTTCTTTATAGTTAAATAATACTCCACTTTATGTGTGTCACATTTTCACTATTGATTCATCTGTTTAAAGAAACTTAGGTTAGTTTCATTTCTATGCTATTGTAAATAGAACAGCAATTAAATATAGACTTGTAAATATCTCTATAGTAGGATATTGATTTTTCTGGGCATGTGACCCATAATTGGAAACTGGGTTACATGATAGTTTTACTTTTATCATTTTTAGGAAACCACCAAAGTGATTTCCATTATCTCATCAGTATTTCTGTAATATATTCTAACTGAAAAGAATCAAAATATGAAGTCTAACAAAGAGGTATATACCAATATCCATAGCACAGTGTCTTACATACTTACATGTCCATTAATCGATAATTGGTAAATGAAATGTGGTACACAAATAGGAAGTATTATGCTTTCAAAAGAAAACACAAGACTCTATAGGCCCAGGAACAGCCCACACCACTCAGAATTCAGGTGAGTGAATGGCCTCTCAGCTGATACCCCAATCTCCAGAACATAAGCCCCACAGCATATCCCATGCCTGTTCCTTTCCCATCTCAGCACCAGCAATGTTTTTGGGACATGCTCATAACTCTGGTGAAATTCAACCAGCCAGAAAGCAGGGAAAAGACTCAATTGACAGCTGGAATACTGCCATCCACTGGATTCTACTCTCCAAGACCAACTCAACTACCCAACTCCATCTACCACAACATCCTCTCTGTTGTCAGCTCTTCCCCACAACTACAGCAGACTACATATGCCCAGGTACAGCCTACAACCATCAAAAGAACAGCACCCCCTCCACTGACTGGACTCCAAATTCTGCTCTACAATTTTGGAAGAAGATTTCAGCTTTAGAGGAGGCCAGATTGTATCTAGGCAACCAAGAACCTACAAATCTCAGCAGAGCCATCCTACTGGACCTGAAAACTTGCCAATCAACACAACCCTTGGACTCGGAGGCCAGAGGACAAGAGAGGAAACACAACACAAAGGAATAAAATACCTATCAAAGACATACACAAAAATCAACACCTTGCATACCAAATCCAGATGACAAAATGCCAGTATAAGGGCAATTTGGCACCATCATAATCCAGTGGTCCTATGACAATAAGACCTATGCTTTCAATGCAGCTGGAGCACAAAAAAGATCTTACAATAACTTTATGAATATGATAGAGGCCCTTAAAGAGGAAATAAAAAAATTCTCTTAAATAAATCAGGGAAAAGACAAACAAAAAATAGAAGAAATTAATAAATTCCTCAACGAATGCCAAGAAATCCAAGAAAAAAAATATCAAACAGGTTAAGGAAGTGGTTTAAGATCTGAAAATTGAAATATAGGCAATAAAGAAAACAAACTGAGGGAATTCTGGAAATGGGAAAACTGAGTGAGTGAACAGGAACTACAGATGGAAGCATCACCAAAACATTGGTGATATGGTAGAGGAAATAAAATCATCAGTCAAAGAAAATGTTAAATTGAAATGTTTGTTAACACAAAACTTCCAGGAATTCTGGGACACCATAAAAAGATCAAATCTAAGATTAACAGGAATAGGAGAACAGTTCTACCTTGATGGCA
This sequence comes from Peromyscus leucopus, assembly GCF_004664715.2. Lineage (NCBI taxonomy): Eukaryota > Metazoa > Chordata > Mammalia > Rodentia > Cricetidae > Peromyscus > Peromyscus leucopus. Next base: position 80,670,969 of record NC_051083.1, on the reverse strand, counting down.
CAAAAAAATATATTCAGCAAAATCAAAAAAAATTCCTAACCCTAAAAAGACATGTGTATAAAGGTAAAAGATACAAATTTATAGGACACACAACAGATTGAATCAGAAAAGTTAAGTCCCTATGCCATATAATATTAAAAAATCAAATATATACAAAACAAAGACAGAATACTAAAAGCTGCAAGGGAAAAATGTCAAGTAACATATAAAGGTAGATGTATAAGAACCAGATCCAATTTATCAATGGAGACTCTAAAAGCTAGAAGAGCCTGGATAGAAATCTTGCAGACACTAAGAGAACAAGGATGCCAGCCCAAACTACTATACTCAGCAAAAATTTCAATCACCATACACAGAAGAAACATGATAATTCATGACAAAACCAAATTTAAACAATACATATCCACACATCCAGCCCTACAGAAGGTACTAGAAGAAAAACTTCCTCCCAAAGAAGTTACCTGTACCCACAAATAACAGTAATAGATAATCTCACACCAGGAAAACCCACAAAAGAGAAACACACACACACACACACACACACACACACACACACACACACACACACACACAAACACTACCACCAGCAACAGCAGCAAAAAAATAACAGGATTTAACAATCACCAGTCATTAATAGCTCTTAGTACGCAATGGACTCAGTTCTCTAATAAAAAGACACAAGCTAACAGAATGGATATGAAAACAGGATCTACCCTTCTGCTGCATACAAGAAACACTTCTAAACATCAAAGACAGATATTATTTCAGAGTAAAGGTTTTGAAAAAGATTTTCTAATCAAATGGACCAAAGAAACAAGCTGGTACAGCTATTCTAATATTTAACAAAATAGACAAACTAAAATTAATAAAAAGAGATGGAGAAGCCACTTCATAGTCATCAAATCAAGATGCAGTCTCAATTTTGAGCACCTATGCCCCAAATACAAGGACACTCATAATTGTAAAAGAAGCATTTCTAAAGCTAAAATTGCATATAGAACCTGACACATTAGTTGTAGGAGACTTCAACACCCTACTTTCGCCAATAGACATGTCATCCAGAGAGAAACTAAACAGAGAAATAAAGGAACTAAAAGACGTTATGACTCAAATGGACCTAAGGGATATCTACAAACATTTCACCCAAACACAAACTACTATACCTTCCAATCGGCACCTAATGAAATCTTGTTTAAAATTGACTCATACCACTTTCCACACAAATAAAATCTCAACAAATACAAAGAAAAATAGAATCACCCACTGTATCTCATCAGATCACCATGGTTCATTAACAATGAAAACTGCAGGGAGCCTACAAATGCATGGACACTGAAAATCTCTCATGTGAATTAACAATGAGTCAAGGAAGAAATAAAGAAAGGAATGATAGACTTCCTAGAATATAGGTGGGTTTAACACTGTGGAACAATTTTTTTTGTACACTGTGTATATTTGTTGTTCTCATTGACTTAATAAAGGGCTAAACAGCCAGAATTAGGCAGCTTAGGTGGGACTTGTGGAAAAAAAGAGAGTGTGAGGACGGAAGGCAGAGTCACCCGCCAGACATAGAGGAAACAGGAGATGAACAAAATGTACAGAAAAATTTACTGCCGCATGATTGAACTTAGATAAGATATATAGGTTAATTTAAGATGTAAGAGATAGTAACAAGCCTAAGCTATTGGCCATCATATATAATTAATAAAAATTATCCATGTCAATTATTAGGGAGAAGGTGATCCTGACAAAAAACTCCATCTACAAATAGTACCCAATGTAGGGCCATGAATATCCGCATAAGACCTGAGAAAGCTTAAGAAAAGGTGCCAAACATACAAACAATGGAACCAAACTTGGCTTCCTAGTTCACAGTCTCATGCCAGCTACAAAAAAAGACATGTCTTGTAGTGGGTAGCCATTCCAGCTTTGACCTGGAAGTTCCAACCCCCACTGAGGCTTCAGTAATGGCCACGCCTATAAGGCGGGGCTGGGAAAAGACTCTGAAGACCCAAGATCTGGATGCATGGGCTCTTGGTTCCTGGACCCTGGACACTGGAGCTAGACTGAGCAGAATTCTCCAGAGAACACTGCCGGACTGCCACACTTTTCCCAGACCCTGTAGCCTATCCCTTCACTTGTAAGTTACCCCACAAAATAAACCTCCCTTTTAACTATGTGGAGGGGCCCTAATAGTTTCACCAATATCTGGCACTCAAGTGGGGCAAATTCCAAAGGCCTGGGTGGCTCCCACCCTCAGCTTCCTCCCCAGCTTGTGGGCACTTGAAGCTGCAGAGTACCACCTGCAGAGCTCCATAAAACCAGGAAAAACCTACACGGTTCCATTCCTGAAAAGGAGCTAATCCCATCTCAGTTCTGCAGCAAGTTTAGCACCCAGACCAGTGAAACCGCTGTGAGTGAGGTGTTCCCCCTCATCCCTGAGTGCTGGCAACCCCCCTAGCCCGAGGCTTCCACAGTTTCACCTAGTTAAAATAGACACGGCACTGTCCCTGGCAATGGCATCCTACAGAGGCACAGAGAGGGCTTGGAGCCATGCCTGCTGGTAGACCTATTGTCTGTAGAGGCAGAGAGGGGCTTATAGCAGCCTGGAACTCTCCATGCCCTGAAGCTCCAGGGAGTCACTGGAAGAACTGCCTACTGCCTGTGCTCACTCTGCTGCCAGCCAAGGTATTCAATGGGACCTGCTCTGTTTTTGTCTTTCCAGGATAATGGAAATACCCATCTTCCAGAAATCGTAAGGCCTTGGATATCCAGGTGTTTATAGCAGAAAGAATCTATTGGTACCAATCTACACAGGGTAAAATCTCACTGTCTAACATCTATATCTCTATCAATCTATAATAGTTGTGGTTCTAATTCAATTATAAACCAAGCTAGCTTTGGAGATGGAATTGGCCCACTCCTTCTCTAAACCCAAGCATATTGATAAAATAAAAGGTTGAGAAATTCTCCAGGCCCATCTCAAAAGAGCCCTCTGGTTCGGGACAGAAGGAAACCAATAAAAAGGGACCATTGTCTTCAAGATACTAATTCTCTCCATGCTTATTCTTGATTTCTTGGAATCCTTTCTTACATGTCATGTCATCTTTAAATCCAACCTTTCCATTTTGATAAAAAATAAGTTTTTCCAATAGCAATCTCAAAAGTTTCCAGAAGGAAGATGGGGCCCCAACAACAACAACTCTACCCAACCCAGAATGATGCCATGGTAATCATCATCATACTACACTTCTTACCAGAACTTCAGATAATCTTACCCATTACTCTGAGACTTGCTGCAGAATCTACAGTTCATCTGACTGAGATTTAACTATCTGAGCTTTCTCACAGTACCCAACAGAGATACCATCACCCCCTAAACAGTAGGAAGCAATTCTAAGAAAACGATGCCCCTTCTCCCTAAGGTTTCATATTTCTTAGGGTTATGGATGATGGTTATAGGGTTGGGGGTGGAAGAAAATGTTAAACTCAATATTTTCCTTAAGAAAAGAAAAAGTGTCTCAATAAAAGGGGTAAAAGAAGAAATGGAATGGATAGGTATAAGATATTATGGTAGATTAGTGTATGTAATAGTAAACAAATTTAGTAAAATAGCAGCCTTAGATAATTTGCACTGTAATGTGCACTGTTATGGATTCTTATATGTTGATACAAATGTAAACTATTTTTATATTCTTGTTTAAGATAATTTGTATATTGATACAAATACAGAGCTATATTTGTTATAATGTACATATATATTTGTATATTGGTACAAATGTAAATTCATATCTGTCATACTGTATGTATGGTCTACTTCTGTTTAGGATATTCTGTATATTGATATATATTTAGGATTATTGTCATATTGCATATTGTACTATACATTCATACCTCTGTTATAAATATCTTATGTATTGTCACAGTTTTGAAGTCATTGTCCTTTACTGTATATTTGCTTATAAACTGTCTGTATATTTGCTTATAAACTGTTTACCTGTAGATGTAACCAATCGTCTTATTAAAATAAGAAACACAGAGCCGATGTAAAAGAGAAAGCCGAGAGGTCAGAGCTCAGAGATAAAATCTTACCTCCTGCAGTGCTCCTAACTTCCCCGAGAGAGAGAGCTTCTTCCTGTTTGTCTGTCTTTAAATAGTCTTTCTGTTCTGCCTTCTCATTGGTTGTAAACCCAACCACATGACTGCCTCATCACTGCCTGTAAGTACCGCCCTCCAGGTCTTAAAGGCGTATGTCTCCAATACTGGCTGTATCCCTGAACACACAGAAATCTACCTAGCTCTTCTAACCACCACGCTCTTGCTATGGCTCTAATAGCTCTGACCCCAGGGCAACTTTATTTATTAACATAAAATTAAAATCACATTTCAGTACAAATAAAATATCACCATATTTCCCCTTTTCTATTTTAATAAAAAGAAAAAAGGCAAAAGGTTATAACTAACAAAAGAAAAACTATATACAAAAGTACAATAACTATATACAATATATACAAGTAACAAATACCTAAACGATGTCTAGTCCATTTATATTTGACAAATCAGAGAAAATAATTCCCTTATCTATCCTATTTTAGTAGTCCAAAATGTATCTAATTCACTTTCTATCCTAATTAATCTTCAACTATAACTAACTAATCTTCAACTCCCTCAGAGACACAAGAAGGAAATAATATTAGCTAACAAAAATAAAAACAGGAAGTGCACAAAAGCAACTTCCAAAAATTTTGTGAGTTGACAGAAACAGCCAGCTGCCTGGACAGTCACCTGAGGTTTCTCTGCAGTGTTGGGGCATCATCTTCAGCCTATAGGCTTATTGTATCTGACAGACTCATTTGTGAAGTAGGTTGTACACAAGGTCAACAGTTCAACCTCACATTGGGTGAGAGCAGTCCATGTACCAGAAACACCTGAATTCCACTAGTGTCATGTCATGATTCAGGATTTTAAATTCTGGAAATTGTTGACGGTTTTTGAATTCAGCTGTCCATTCTTCTTGGCTATGTATATATGGCTTCATCTCAGCATCCCCTTCTTCTCCACATCCCTCTATTAAGTGCCAGTCTACTATTGAGAGGCGTGAGCTTTCAGTTGCTGTTCCATTGCACAACAGAAGCCATTGGCCCACTGCCTGTTCAGCTGCCTTCTAAGAAAAGGGTACTGTACCTTTTCCAGATTGTGAAGGCCACTTCAGGGATGGTGCCATATTGTCCTGGCCTCAGAAGATAGCTTCTGATAAAGCCATAACCACACTTGTTTTGGCAGGAATCGGTAGTCCTTTGTTTCGTGTTCTGTCTGTCCATTTTGTCCTGTTGATTTGAGGATACTTTGTTGTCCAGTGGCTAACTTTTGCCAGAATGAAAGTTGACTCCATATGCAGTTTCTTCAATGCCCATATTTACTCTGAAGTAGATTGGTACTGCCAGGAGCCAACATGTCTCAAAAAAGAAAAATTTCTAAGTTATTAAAACATTTTAAATGCCATATTCGGTAGATCTCTGAAGGGTTTGAAGATGACCTGTCTAAAACATATCTGCTCAATTTTTAAAACGTATCTAATATGACTACAATTTCTATTGTAATGTCTATAACTACTAACTTTCATTTCTTTATATCCTAATAGTTGGTAATAATGTAAAGTATTTAAAACTAGTAATTATCTTTTTCTTTTCTTTTCTTTCTTTCTTTCTTTTTCTTTTTTTTTAAACAAGAACCTTAAATCTAATCTCCTTTGCTTAGCCTTTTTCCTAACCCTTGACAACAACTTGTAACCAACCCCCCTAAACAATGAAAATTATCCCAGACTCAAAACCCATTAAAAGAACCAAAAAACCACCCGCCCCACACCACTTCTTTGGCAATGTGGGTGTCATATTCTTAAAATTGCTTCCTGCTGGGTATGGGCAAAGTTATCTTTATCCTGAAAGAAAAATTTAGGTTAATTGTCAAATTCTAGGAAAGGTAACTATATCATTCATTATTATCCAGTCTGTGTATAAAGCCAAAGTTCAGGGTTTATCTCAAGTCGTTATTCAAGTAGTCTTTGAGACTGGATCATCTCAGCTAGTCATCTCAAAATTGCTCTGAGCACCTTGTAGTTCAAAGCTGATCTGTAGATGATGTTTGTCAGTTCAGTGATATTATTATTGTCCACGTGGAATTGTTGTTGTTGTGGGGCCCCATCTTCTTCCTGGAGACTTCAGTTGATGTTAGGCCTGGCCATGATTTCCTGCAGAAAACTGATAAGAGACTCGAACACAAAGACATATATATGCAGCTAATTGAAGCCTTTTTTCTAGAATTAGTTAGTACTCTATATGACCATTCATGTCTTAACAAAGTTTAAAATGTATATGTATATATTAATCTTGTAAATTTTGATATAAAATTTATACTTTAAGAAAAGTTTAAAGAATCAGAATAGAATCAAAGACTTGAGATTAGTAATAGAATAGTCCCTTAATTAATTTGGCTTTTGTCCTGTCCCATAGCAGAAAATGGCTCTTTTATTCTGGCATGATATAGGGAGTTTGCATTTTCCTTTTAACAACATGCTTGAGTTTAAAGAAGGAGAGAGCCATTCTCCAACTCCAAAGTCAGCTTTAAATTTTAATTGAACTGGGACTATTAGAAGACCAATAGTGTTAAATCTTTAGAGAAAAGCAGAAACAAACATTTAAGAAGACATAAAATTTTTTAGATAATATATACCCATATGCCGTTTCACTCTGTTTCCTGGGATAGATGATTTGTCCCTTTCTTCAGTTGTCTCATTTGTCTTGTGTTCTTCAGATTCCTTAACCTTCATGCTCCTAAAAGACAAAAACAAAAACCTTTCCCCAAGACTAATTTTGGGGATGTTCCTTTTGACAAGTTATTATCTGATTAAATGAAAAGGCATGTGTTATTGGTACAAGTTAGTTTAAATTGGATGTTCATGCTGGTTGATGAACTATCATCTCCTCTAATTAAGAGGTTTCTCTTGTTCAAATCGAACCTTTATCAATTTTGATGGTACCCACAGCTTATCTTCTCCTGTAGAAACAAAAGCAAAACCTCGTCCCCAATGTAATACATACCCTGGTTTCCATTCTGAGGTCAGCACATCCTTAAAGTATATAGGCTGATTTAATTCTGTAGTTTTTTCTATTATCCAATGTCTCTCTGCAGCTGTTGTTCCTTTCTCATTGGCATTCAGAAAATTCAAAGTTAATAGAGCATTATGCAGTCTATTTCTGGGGGTTTTTGTTACTCCTTTCTGTTTATTTAGCATATCCTTTAGAGTTCTGTTTGATCTTTCTATAACTGCTTGACCTGTAGGATTATGTGGTATACCTGTAATATGCTTTATATTGTAATAAGCAAAAAACTGTTTCATTTTAACAGAGACATATGATGGAGCATTGTCAGTTTTGATTTGTGCAGGTATACCCATGATGGCCATAACTTCTAGCAAATGAGTGATTACAGAATCAGCTTTTTCAGAACTCAAAGCAGTTGCCCATTGAAATCCTGAATAAGTATCGATAGTGTGGTGTACATATTTCAATTTTCCAAATTCTGCAAAGTGAAACACGTCCATCTGCCAGATTTCATTTCTCTGAGTACCCTTTGGGTTACATCCTGCTGGTAATGGCGTTTGATTGTAGAAGGAACAAGTAGGACATTTCTTTATTATTTCTTTGGCTTGTTGCCAGGTTATGGAAAAATCCTTTTTTAAACCTTTACTATTGACATGATGTTTTTTATGAAAGTCTGAGGCCTCCAGCACATTTCCTATCAATAATTTATCAATCTCATCATTGCCTTGTGCTAAAGGGCCTGGCAGACCAGTATGAGATCGGATGTGAGTTATATATAAAGGATGACTCCTTTTCTTGATTGTATCTTGTAATTGAATAAATAGTGAAGTTAATTCTGAAGCATCAGGGATAAATTCTGCAGTCTCAATATGTAATACCACTCTTTCAGCATACTGAGAGTCAGTTACTATGTTGAGAGGTTCTGAAAAATCCATTAATACCAACAGAATAGCATACAATTCTGATTTTTGCACTGAATTATACGGACTTTGAACCACTTTACTTGAATTTTCTGATTTGTAACCTGCCTTTCCTTCTTTGTTGGCATCTGTATAAAATGTACGAACTCCAGATATGGGTTTTTGCCGTACAATTCGAGGCAAGATCCAATCATCTCTCTTTATAAAATCAATTCTGTTGCTTTTGGGATATTTGCTGTTAATTTCTCCCAAAAAATTACTGCAAGCTCTTTGCCAAGGTTCACTTTCTGTCCATAATTTTTCAATGTCCTCCTTAGTTAAAGGTATGACAATTTCTGCTGTGTCTATTCCTGCTAATTGACGAAGTCTCAATTTTCCTTTCCAAATCAAGTCAGAGATTTTTTCCCCATAAGTTTTTAATTTTTTATTTGGTTTATTTGGTAAAAATATCCATTCCAATATAATATCTTCCCTCTGCATTAATATTCCAGTAGGAGAATGCCTAGAAGGTAAAATAACCAAAATGCAATCCAGCTTTGGATCAATACAATCCATGTGCCCTTCATATACTTTCTTTTCTACCAAGGCCAATTCTTTCTCAGCTTCAGGTGATAATTCTCTTGGACTATTTAAGTCCTTGTCACCTTCTAAGGTTTTGAACAAATTAGTCAGTTCATCATTTTTTACCCCGACAATAGTTCGTAGATGAGAAATATCTCCAAATAATCTTTGAAAGTCATTAAGAGTCTGTAGTCTATCTCTGCGAATTTGCACCTTTTGGGGTCTAATTTTTTGTAGCTCTATTTTATATCCTAAATAATTAATAGAATCCCCTCTTTGTATTTTTTCAGGAGCAATTTGTAATCCCCAGCAAGGCAAAATTTTCTTTACTTCTTCAAACATTATTTCTAAAGTATCTGCATTTGAGTCAGCTAGTAAAATATCATCCATATAATGATAAATTATAGATTTAAGAAATTTTTTATGTATCACTTCCAATGGCTGTTGTACAAAATATTGGCACAGAGTTGGGCTATTCAACATTCCCTGTGGGAGGACCCTCCATTGAAATCTTTTAACCGGTTGAGAATTATTATAAGTAGGCACTGTGAAAGCAAATCTTTCTCTGTCTTTTTCTTGTAAGGGTATTGAAAAGAAACAGTCTTTTAAATCAATAACTATGAGAGGCCATCCTTTTGGTAACAGAGTAGGCAAAGGAATTCCAGATTGTAGAGAGCCCATCGGCTGAATTACTTTGTTAATTGCTCTAAGGTCTGTTACCATTCTCCATTTACCAGATTTCTTTTTAATAACAAATACCGGAGAATTCCAAGGGCTGGTTGACTGTTCAATATGCTGAGCATTTAGCTGTTCTTCTACCAGCTCTTCTAAAGCCTGGAGTTTCTCTGTTGTTAAAGGCCATTGCTGAACCCATACAGACTTGTCTGTTAACCATTTTAAAGGTAGAGCTGTTGGTATTTTTGGAAGATTATCAGTTGTTGTGCCCTGTTCTTGTATAATATGGAGGCTGGTGACCACTCAAAATAATGCCTTCTAATATTTCTCTCAGAAACATGTGCTAGTTTATGATTTGTTTCTGAGATTGGAGGGATTTTAATCTGAGCATTCCATTGTTGCAACAAGTCTCGACCCCACAGGTTCATAGCTATGTTAGCCACATATGGTTTTAATTTTCCTCTCTGTCCTTCTGGACCTATACATTCGAGCCATCTCGCACTCTGTTTCACCTGAGATAATGTCCCAATTCCTAACAGTTGAACGTTTACCTCCTGAAGAGGCCAAGCTGGATGCCAAAATTCTGGTGCAATTATGGTAATGTCCGCACCTGTGTCTACCAGACCAGACAACAAAACACCATTTATTTTTATCGTTAATTTTGGTCTCTGTTCATTAATAGAAGTTTGCCAAAAATTTTTCTTTATGTTTTCTCCTGAATTTTCTATTCTCTCTGTTTCATCATCCTGACCAGCATGATTTATTCCAATAGTCATTTGGTTATTTAATCGCTCAGAGCAGGGATTTCCTCTACAGCTGCAGGAAAGGTTTGAACTGGTTTGCTATGGGGGCCTGCATGAGGCCCCTCCGGGAGTTTCCCGAAAACTGAGGCAAAGGATTACCCTGTCTGTCCTTTGTTGATCTACATTCGTTGGTCCAGTGTTTTCCCTTACCACACCTTCTGCATACTCCAGAAGGAAGGGGCATTCTGTCGCCATTGTTCCTTGAAGAAACATTGCTTCTAGGAATGAACTGTTTACAGTCCCTTTTAAAATGTCCTTGCTTTCCACACCCAAAACATCTAACACTCCTCAAACCTTTTGAAATTACTTCTCCTACCCACTTATCATCATGCTCATCAGCCTCAACATTATTTGTTTCTCTAATCCAATCTTCCAAAGGTGCAGATCTTGCCTTTAATGGCCTGATTATTCTTTTACATGCTGCATTTGCATTCTCAAATGCCAAAGCTTCAATTATTGCCTTACTAGCTTCTGATTCTGAGACCATTCTGTGTACTGCTGAAGCCAGTCTTTCTAAAAAATCTGTGAAAGATTCTTTTGGGCCTTCCATAATCTTTGTGAATGACTCAGGTTTTTTTCCTGGTTCCTCAACTCTGTCCCATGCATTCAAGGGTGCCATTCGACATAAAATTAGGGTTTGAACATCATATAAACATTGTGTTTGTATTGAAGCATATTGGCCTTCTCCAATAAGCTGATCCTGACAAACTTGTATTCCTTTATCCCTCCATTGTTTTTCTATGTTTCTAGCTTCCTCCTTAAACCACGTTAGAAATTGAAGTCTCTGGCTGGGTTCCAGAACAGCTTGTGCAAGGTCCCGCCAGTCCTGTGGTATAATCCTATTATATGTTGACCAAGAGTTTAACATTTGCTTTACATATGGTGAATGCATGCCATAAGATACTATTGCCTCCTTAAACCTTTTAAAATCCATCAGTTCAATTGGAGCCCAAATATTTTGTGTAGTGATTTGATCAGGCATCTGCTGTACGGTTACAGGATAAATTAAGGGTGACTGTGTGAAAACAGGCTTTCTTCCTGTAACCTTATGATCCAATCTTGAACCAACTTCACTATTAATTTCTTCTGTCTGAATTTTTACAGGTTTAACAAGTTTTTCTAAAGCTTTTATCCTGGCACTTAAATCGACTATCTTTTTAAATAGTAAAATGAGAATAAGCATGGTGATAAACTGCATAATTCGATCAACATTAATCTTCTCATATAGTTGTTCCATTGTCAGACTGCCTAAAATTTCAAAAACCCAATTTTCTTCCAATGTACACAGAAAAACCATTTTTTTAAATGTGGAAAAAAATTGTCTTTTAAATAGTTTCCTTTGTGACTTACCAAATCTGCGTAGAACAGTAGAAATCCGAGCAAATTTCAAAACAGCCACCTAGTGTCCTAGGTGTGAATCCAGAGAGAGAGAGAGTGAGACAGAGAGAGAGACAGAGAGAAAGCAAGAGAGACAGAGAGAAAGCAAAAACGAAAGTGAAAGTGAAGGTGAAAGTGAAAGTGAAAGTGAAAGCGAAGGGGTAGCTGGCTAAAGCTTAAATCCAGCCACTTGTTCCCTCTTGAGCCGAGTCAAGGCTTGGCTTTACAGGCAGGGGCCCTGTTTAGCAGGGCAGGCCTGAGTTGTTTGTAGCACTGGCTTTAAGCAAGCAGCTCACAGTCCGGCCTGAGCCCAAGCAGACCTGGGCCGGGGCTAGGGAGCCGGCTGCTCCGGCTAGGGAGCCAGCCCCAAGCTGTTTTTAATGGATTCTTGTCACGTTGGGTGCCAGATGTAGATGTAACCAATTGTCTTATTAAAATAAGAAACACAGAGCCGATGTAAAAGAGAAAGCCGAGAGGTCAGAGCTCAGAGATAAAATCTTACCTCCTGCAGTGCTCCTAACTTCCCCGAGAGAGAGAGAGCTTCTTCCTGTTTGTCTGTCTTTAAATAGTCTTTCTGTTCTGCCTTCTCATTGGTTGTAAACCCAACCATATGACTGCCTCATCACTGCCTGTAAGTACCGCCCTCCAGGTCTTAAAGGCGTATGTCTCCAATACTGGCTGTATCCCTGAACACACAGAAATCTACCTAGCTCTTCTAACCACCACGCTCTTGCTATGGCTCTAATAGCTCTGACCCCAGGGCAACTTTATTTATTAACATAAAATTAAAATCACATTTCAGTACAAATAAAATATCACCATATTTACCTTCTTTAGTTCTTAGGATATTTAGGTAGATAAGACTTATAGATTTATAGTCACCTATGCTTGTCATCTCTATAGTTATGTTAGTTAGCTTATCCAGATTTACTGATACATAGGTCAGATGGACAGGTAATCTTCAAATACTTCATAAACTTAGAGAATATGACATTTAAATAACTTAGAATTCTGTTGATGTGAGACACAATTGCTCCTGGCAGCACCAATTTGATCCCGAGAAAATTTTGGGCTTCTAAGACATTTCCATTTGGAAGTTTGTCTTCTTCGCACAAAATGGCCTATTGGGCAAAGAACTACCATTGCCTCAACTGCTGACAATACAAGTGCTGTCCTTCTGGACAAGCGGGATGCAAAGAAATGTGACATCTGAACTCTGCCAAGAAAGAGTAAGATGGTCTTTTAGAATTCCTGCTTCTGAAAATGGTCTGTCAGATACTCTCCACCTGTAGCCAATTTGAATGCATCAACAATGCTGAGACTCATTAGGTGACTGTCCAGGCTAACAGCTGTCTCTGTCTACTCTTGCATGATTCCCAAAAGTTGCTTGCATCCATCTTCTATTTCTCAGGTACCATTATATTCCTTCTGAGGTCTTTGATGAGACAGAAGACTAGCAGTTATAGTTACAACTTTATATATATATATATATATATATATATATATATATATATATATATATATATATAAAATTTTAAATAGAAAATATTAAGTATTAGATTCAGGTTCTTTAGGATAGGACACCTTTTGGAATGATCATTGTAGCATGCCATTTAGACACTTATATTATTTATAAACTGTATGGCCTAATGGAGCTCGTACATTTAATACAGATGCAAATAAATAAAGAAAGGCAGGTTACAAATCAGAAAATTTAAGTAAAGTGGTTCAAAGTTCTTATAATTCGGTTCAAAAATCGGAATTGTATGCTATTCTATTGGTATTAATGGATTTTTCAGAATCTCTCAATATAGTTACTGACTCTCAGTATGCTGAAAGAGTGGTATTACATATTTAGACTGCAGAATTTATCCCTGATGAGTCAGAATTAACTTCACTATTTATTCAGTTACAAGATATAATCAGGAATAGGAATCATCCCTTATATATAACTCACATCTGATTCCATGTGGGTCTGCCAGGCCCTTTAGCACAAAGTAGTGATGAGACTGTTAAATTATTGATAATAAATGTGCTGGAGGCCTCATCATTTCATAAAAAAAAACCATAATGTCAATAGTAAAAGTTTTAAAAAGGATTGTTGCATAACTGGGCAACAAGCCAAGGAAATTGTAAGGAAATGTCCTACTTGTTCCTTTTAAATATCAGACTCCATTACCAGCAAGATGTAACCAAAGGGGTACTCAGAGAAATGAAATCTGGCAGATGAATGTGTTTCACTTTGTAGAATTTGGAAAATTGAAAAATGTACACCATACCATTGATACTTACTCAAAATTTCAATGGGCAACTGCTTTGAGTTCTGAAAAAGCTGATTCTGTAATCACTCATTTGCTAGAAGTTATGGCCATCATGGGTATACCTGCACAAATCAAAACTGGCAATGCTTCAGCATATGTCTCTGTTAAAATGACACAGTTTTTGCTTATTACAATATAAAGCATATTACAGGTATACCACATAATCCTACAGGCCAAGCAGTTTTAGAAAGATCAAACAGGACTCTAAAGGTTGTTTTTGTCTTTTAGGAGAATGAAGGCTAAAGAATCTGAGGAACACTGGACAAATGAGACACCTGAACAAAAATGACAAATCATCTAAAAAAATGTCCCAAGAAAAAGAATAAATTGGTCTATTAATATAACATCAATAAAATTGCATAAGTCTTCCTAAATGTCTGTTTCTGTTCTTCTCTAAAGACACTTAACACAAATGGTCTCTTTGTAGTCCCAGTTCAATTAAATATTAAAATTGGCTTTGGAGCTGGAGAATGGCTCTTTCCTTCTTTATACCCAAGCATGTTGTTAAAAGGAAAATACAATCTCTCTGTATCACGCCAGAAGAAGGAGCCATCTTCTGATATGGGACATGATAAAAAAAAAAATAAGGGACTATTCTATTGCTACTAATCTCGATTCTTTGATTTTGTTCTGATTCTTTAAACCTTTCTTAAAGTATGAATTTTATATCAAAATTTATAAGATTAATATATATGTATATATATTTTAAACTTTTGTTAAGATATTAATGGCCATATAGAGTACTAACTAATTCTACAAAAAAGGTTTCAATTAGCTGCTTATACATGTTTGAGTCTCTATCAGTTTTCTGAAGGCAATCATGACCAGGCTTAACATTGAATTTGAAATCTCCAGAAAGATGATGGGCCCCACAACAACAATGCCACATGGACAATAATAATACAACTAAGCTGAAAAATATCACCTACAGATCAGCTTTGGACTACAAACTGCTCAGAGCAATTTTTAGATGCCTACCTGAGATGATCCAGTTTCACAGATTACTTGAAAAAGGACTTGAGATAAGCCCTGAACTTTGGCAAGATGCAAAGACTGGACAACAAATGATATAGTTACCTTTCCTATAATTTGACAATTAACCCAAAATTTTTCTTTTCAGGATAAAGATGCCTTTGCCCACAACCAGCTAGAAGAAATTTTAAGAAAATGATGCCCACATTCCCAAAGAGGTTGTGTGGGGCAGGTGGTTATTGGTCTTTTAATGGGTTTTGAGTTTGGGATAATTTTCCTTGTTTAGGAGGATGGTTAAAAGTTGTTGTTAATGGTTAAGAAAAGGGCTAAACAAAGAAGATTAGATTTAAGGTTTTTGTTTGAAAAAAGAAAGAAAAGAGATATATAGAAATGATATAATAGAGGGTAGATTATTGAATTTACTCTGAAAAGTTAAGAGAAAATATAGATAGGATATAGATAAAATGATAGATTATTAAATCTACTTTTAAAAGACAATTACTAGATTTAAGTATTTTACATTGGATTGGATTTTTGTATATTGTATATAAATTATATATATATATGGAGAGAGAGAGAGAGATTGAGATTATTAGAAAATATTTTATGTATATTTCTAATCTTGTTCAGGATATTGTACTAAGACATTTTGATTAACAATGTAATGCAAATTGCTAATCCTTGAATGTTATTATTACCAACTATTATTATATAAAGAAATGAAAGTTAGTAGTTAGACATTGCAATCACACTTGTAGTCATATTAGGTATGTTTTCAAGGTTGAGCACATATATTTTAGATAGACAGGTATTCTTCAAACCCTTCAGAGTTCTACAGAATATGGCATTTAAAATGTTTTAACAACTTAGAATTTTTTTCATGACTATGAGACATGTTGCCTCCTGGCAGCACCAATCTACTTCAGAGAAGATATGGGCATTGAAGAAATTGCATATGGAGTTAACTTTCATCATAGCAAAATTTAGCCACTTGACAACAAAGTGTCCTCGAATCGACTGCTGACAAACAGGACAAAATGAACAGACAGGACACAAAACAAAGTACTACCGATTCTTGCCAAAACAAGTGTGGTTGTGGCTTTATCAACAGTCATCCTCTGAGGCTAAGACAATATGGCGCCATAGCTGAAGTGACCTTTACAAACTGGAAAAGGTACAGTGCCACTTTCTTCAAAGGCAGCTGAACAGGCAGTGCACTGATGGTTCTGATATGCAGTGGAATAGTAGCTGAAACAGTTATTCTTGAAAGAGTAACTAGGCTGACAGAGTCTAATCTCTCAACAGCAAACTAGTATTTAATAAAAGAGATGAAGCCACCCACAAGCCGAGAAGAATGGACAGCTGAATTCCAAAAACACCAAAAATTTCCAGAATTTAAAATTTAAAATCCTGAATCATGACAGGACACTGGTGGAATTCAGGTGTTTTTAGTAAGTGGACTTCTCTCAACGAATGTGAGGTTGAACTGTAGGCCTTATGTACATCCTTCTTCACAAATGAGTCTGCCAGATATGCTAAGCCTATATGTTAAAGATGATGCCCCAACATTGTGGAGAAACCTTGGGTCCAGGCAGTTGACTGTTTCTGTCAACTCACATGTTTTTGGAAGCTGCTTGTTTGCACTTCCTATTTTATTACGTAATATTATTTCCTTCTTAGGTCTCTGAGGGAGTTGAAGTTTAGATAGTTATGGTTATAGTTATAGTTAGTTGAAAATTAGTTGTTATAGTTGTTTTCCTTGTTAAGAATTTCAGAAAAGAAACTCACTAAAGAGGTGTAAGAGTATAAATTTGAAAAACATTATAAGTTAGCAATATAAGTTAGGATAAAAAGTGAATCAGGTACATTTTGGACTTACCAAAATAGGATAGATAATGGAATATTTTCTCTAAGTTTGTCAAATGTCAATGTCAAATGGACTAGACATTTTGAGGCATTGCTTGCATATATTGTATATAGTTATTGTACTTGTATATAGTTTTTATGTTAGTTATAGCTTTTTTCTTTTTTCTTTTTGTTAGAATAAAAGGGGGAAATGTGGTGATATTTTATTTGTGATAAAATGTGATATTTTATTTGTATGTTAATAAATAAAGTTGCCTTGAGATCAGAGGTCAAATAGCCATTAAGCATTAGTCTGGTGGTGGTAGCACGTGCCCTTAATCCAGTCACATGTCAGGAAGAGTCTCTGTGTGGTCAAGGGCACAGCCAAGCATGGTGACATGAGCCTTTAATCCTAGTACCAACCACAGAGACCTGGAGGTCTGTATAGACAGGCAGTGATAAGGAAGTCATATGGCTGGGCTTAGATCCAATGAGAAGACAGAACAGAAAGGCAATAAAAAGACAAGTCATGACGGGCGGTGGTGGCACATGTCTTTAATCCCAGCACTCGGGAGGCAGAGCCAGGTGGATCTCTGTGAGTTTGAGGCAAGCCTGGGCTACCAAGTGAGTTCCAGGAGAGGCACAAAGCTACACAGAGAAACCCTGTCTCGAAAAACCAAAAAAAAAAAAAAAAAAGTCAGGAAGGCAGAAACACTAACTGGGGAAGCTACTGCTGATGGTAAGCTAAACCTAGTCATGGCTATTGTTATGATCTTTTTGGCTATTTCCTCTGTATTTGGCTCTGTGTTTTTCATTTACTAAGACTTTAGAATTTCATCTACAATTACCTTTGCTTATCTCACTGCAATTCCATAAATTTAGATACCGATAAATAACACAAAACAATGTATTAGAGACAACTGCAGAGCAGGAACTGTGTAATACTTCCTCTTACTTGGTAAATTAGCAAGGGATTCTCAATGAGTGACTAATAAAAATGTTTCTCAAAAATATTTCTTAAAGGAAGCAGAAATGGACTCTCATGTTTAACTGAGCAAAGTGGTTCTCATGCTAGGACAAGGACAAATTTCTAGTTCCCAGACTCACATAAAGCCACAGCAACCATCTAGAATCTCATTTTCCCATGGCAAGATGAAAGGAAGTGACAGGAGGATACATGAAAACTCTTGGGTGACTTTGCCTGACACATACAGTTAGTGAAGAATAGACTACCTCAAGCAAGGTGGGAATTGAGGACTAACATGTAAAATTGTCTTCTGACTACCATCTACAATATATGGAATGTTAGTAACCACACAAATGAACATAAATATTCACACACAGAAAACAAGAACACCTTTGAATTAGAATTTTAACTACTGCTGTAAGATTCATTCTCTGACTTTAGTGCTAGTTCCAACCACTGGCTGGCATTAGAATACTGGATCTGAATATATAATTGATAAATGCCTTGAAAAGAAATCATATGCAAATAAATATTTTCTGAGCTCATTTTTATGCCTTCTACTATTACTTGACAATAGAGTATATCCATCACTAATACACATTATGTGGTATACTTAAATGATTTTTAAACATGTTTTCCAAATTGTTTAATTGTAAAGAACAAGCAGTAAACTTCACAGGAGGCAAAAACTGGAAGATTCTTGAGCCCAGGAGTATAAGGCTAATTATAACAACATAAAGAGCTCTCTATTTAGAAAAAAAAGTAGAAAAAGGTATGGAAATTCAAGACTAAAATTTTTAAATATTTTAGAATTTAAAAAATTTGTAAAATAAAACTACACAAGAATATAAGAATATACTTAAAATTCTTGGATTCTATAAATTGTTTCTGTACTTGAATCCACAATGGAATAGAACAATTGGAAATTATAAGAGAACTTGAGTTATTTTGTGAGAATAGCTTTTAGTTTTATTGTAGTCCTCTGAAGTGGTTATATAATTCATGAATTTTTCTTATCATGTTTAAAAAGCAAAACCACCTCCTAATAATCATGTCATATAAGTGAAATATTTATATATAAATTTCTTGCTATTTCCTGGTATCTCCATGTGTCCTCAAAGCTCTTTTGATTTTTTTAATTGAAAATATTTATTTTTAATACATTATATTCTGATGATAGCTTAGCCTTCATTAATTACTCCCAGATATTCCACACCTCTCCTTCCATCCAATGCCATGCCTTCTTTCTCTCTTTTGAATACAAACCAGCAAATGTGAATTAAAAATAAGAATAACATATAAAGCACAAGAAGCACATACATACAAAATCATAAAAATATAAAATCTGAAACCATAATATTTTTGCTGAATAGTGTTGATATCTTATTTGTGCTTTAATAAACGATTGCATGGAGATCAGAGGAATAGGAATAGCCATTATAAGTAAACAAAGAAGTCAGGCAATGGTAGCACACACTTTTAATCCTATCACTTGGCAGGCAGGCATCTGTCTGGATCTCTGTAAGTTCAAGGCCACACTGGAAACAGAGCCATGTGTCGTGGCACATATCTTAAATTCCAACACTAGTTAACCATGGAGGTCTGTACAGACAGACAGAAAGTGACAGAGCTGGGCAGGAAGAGGAAGTGATGTAGCTGGACAAAGAGAGCAAATCAGATGGCAGAACAGCAAGGCATATAGGTGTGGGTAGACAGGAAGTAACTCTTATTTGGAAGCTGCCGAGTTGGTAAGGTAAGGTTAAATGTGGCTTTCCCTATTTCCCTGATCTCTCTCAGGCTTTTACCCCTATTTCTGGCTCTGTGTTTTTTATTTAATAAGACCATTTAGAAATTCATCTACAATAGTATGCAAGAAAAAGACCAGTAAGACAAAAATGCCCAAAGCAAAAGCAATATAAAACAAAAAACCTACAAAAATATCATTGAGTTTATTTTGCTTTGATCATTTACTATAGGCAATGGGGCCTACCTTCAGGTGAGGTTAATAGACTCATTGAGACTCCCTTTTATAAAATTTATTTTTTTTCACTTCAAAAGTAGATGTCAAGTAGAGATAGCTTATGGGTTAGGGAGCAATATCAACGTCTCCCTCAGTCATCATCTCACATAAATAGTTTGTATGGAAAAAGAGATCAAGCATATTATATTACATACTAACCTTGACATGATTGAAGTCAGATAGGGTCCCAGTTCTGACAGGTGGACAGGAACCTTTTTTTAGGGTGATAATGATGAAATACTTCATGATTTACTTATTTGCTGTGGATATTGCTCTGTATAAATAAAACAGTGATTTGCCAGTAGCCAGGTAGGAAGTATAGGCAGGACTAACAGAGAGGAGAATTGAGGGAACAGGAAGGGAAGGGAGAGACTGCCTGCAGTTGCTGCCAGGACAAGATGTAAGGTACCAGTAAGCCACGAACCACGTGGCAAAGTATAGATTAATAGAAATCGGCTAAATAGAAGAGTAGGAGCTAAACAATGTTAGGCCTGAGCTAATGGCCAAGAAGTTTAAATAATATAAATGTCTGTATGTTTATTTTATAAGTGGGCTAAGGGACTGCTGGGGGTTGGCAGGACCTGGAGAAAAAACTCCAGCTACACTTATTTGCCAAAAATAGTTTTCATGTAAATTGAATGGTTATATGGGGAATTAGAAGGAGTTCAAAATAACATGATGATGCTTAAAAATAACTCAATACTGAGGCAAGAGAGATGGCTCAATGTTTAAGTGTACAAAAATCTCTTGCATAGCCCCAGATTTCAATTCTTAGCATCCACATCAGGAGTGCTACTCCAGATGATCTGATGCCACTGGCCTCTGTAGGCACCCAAATCACACCCATGTTTACATAGCTATACAGAGACATAAAATGTAATGTAAACGTAAATGTTAAAATAATTCCCAGTATCAAAATTTATCAACACAAGTAGAGTTTAACTGATTAATTTTTTTTTGGCTATTGTTCTTGTTCTTGTTTATACCAAAGCAAGTTCAATCTCCATCAAAAATCTATAGCCTTAAGCGGTATGAACAGAATACATGGCCAGCTGTTTTAAAAATGGTATCCCTATGATAATTCATGTGGAATCACATAACTGATTAAAAAGCAGAGAATAAGTTACTGTGAAGTCCTCAGCCACAAATGGGATATCTACATCATGCCCTTCCTCAAGCTCAGGGACCCCTTCTATTATATTACAATGGAAAAGAGAACAGAAATATTATAGGAACTAGGAGTCTGGGAGGACTAGAGTAAAATTTTGTCTTCTAGACCTGATAGGATTGCTGCCCTCATGAAGTAAAAGTAGCTATGATCACCTTACAAGATCATTAGGCATTCTAACAGTGTAGAAAGGATTTCATGAGTTGCCACCCCATTCAAAGGATCTATAAAAAGTTGAAAGCCTCTGGGGTAAGGAAAGTCAGTGTTCTTGAAAGTGTGGCTCCTGATAGGTTCATCATGTTCCAGTTGAAAGTCACAGAACAAAGAATACATAGCATAAATTTGAGTTGATGAGTTATTAACTAAAAACAGAAAACACAAAGTTGAAGTGTGTGGGGGAGGGTATGGAGGTAGGAGTGGATTTGAGAGGGCTTACAGGGAAAGTAGGGGTGAATTTAATAAAAATACATCATGTGAGATTTGCAAAAGCATTAGAAAGAACATTTGAAATCAGTAAGAGAAAGAAAACACACACACACACACACAAAACCCAAAAAACA
Organism: Peromyscus leucopus; assembly: GCF_004664715.2. Taxonomy (NCBI): domain Eukaryota; kingdom Metazoa; phylum Chordata; class Mammalia; order Rodentia; family Cricetidae; genus Peromyscus; species Peromyscus leucopus. Next base: position 80,649,680 of record NC_051083.1, on the reverse strand, counting down.
AAAAACAAAAAACAAATAACATCACTAATAATATTCCTGGAAACAAACACTGGATCAATATACACATATTTAGTAGAAGTGACCAACCCAATCTCAGATTGGCAACTCTTATACAGTGTCTATATGTCTTTGTGTTTCAGTTATTTCTTAGCTTTGTAATTTATAGTGACTCAAGCCTATGTCTGATAGATAATTAACTAAAATTAACTAAACATGTGTGTTCTTATAATTTATTTGATGTAAAATATATTAAGGTTACATTCGTAGTTGCTACAATATCAATATTTATCAAGTTATCAATATTTATAAAACAAAAGGAACCATGGCAATGTAATGAAATATAATTTTTAAAAGTGAGGATCATGTTCTATACTGAAATCAAGATTGAGCAATGGAAGTATAAAAATAACAAAATGGTTACCTCTTTAGATATTACTTTGTATATTACTTTAATTATTGTTTTTATGAGTTATTAATTATTAATAATTCATTTTATTATGATTTATTAATTATTCAGTATATGGGGATCAGATTTTAACAAATTTTTTCCATTGTCTCCAAGAGTATGTCAAGGGAATCTGACTTCTATAAAGTGTCCAATAAAACCAACTAAGTATACATTTATTTGTGCTTTTGAAAGAAGAATCTGCTAATTGTGATTTATTTAATTACATGTGATGCCATTTTTTGAAGATTTATCTGACTTTATGTATGGTCACGGGAGTAGTCAAACATAAGAAAAGAAGAAAAATAATTCCCTAGATACTCAAAAATATATAAACAAATTCTCATAAAAGAGGAATGCATTTGTAACTAAGGGTTTAGGAATTTGGTTAACATGTACAAGGTCATTAGCTTAATACCTTGTATGAAAGAACAGATTATTATCCAACAATTTTGTCTTAGGATTTTTCTACATGTATTGTATGTTTTATTCTGTTATTCACTAAGAAATAATAGCAGGATACATTTATTTTTCATAATATTAATGACATTTTATGGTGTAGTTTTCAAAATTTGTTGTTTATTGAAACAATGCTAATTCACAACAGTTGATTTTTGTCCTGATATTTTATTTGATTTACTATTCTCATGTTTTACAGAACATTTAGAAGATTATATAGATGTACCATTACATAATCTTCAAAAATAGTAGTTCTTCCTCCTTTCCAAGTTCAATGTTTCTTTAACTATTTTGTGTCATGTGTAATTATCTTCACTAAATCTTCTAGTGCTATGTTTAACAGGTGACAAGTCACTCTTGCCTTTTAGAAACTTTATGCATTTTGTCACTGCATACAATGTTTGCTAATTTTACTATGTGAAAGTACATTTTTCTATATAAAAATTATCACTGTATATTGTTTTGTTGTATTGATTTCATGGTAAGATGAAATAATGAAGACTATGATTCATTATTTTCACTGATGTCATAGCCCACACTTATATTATAACCTTGGTTAAATAGGTATCCAAGTACTGTTTCTACTGATCCATGATATTATCTTAATCAATTATTTGATGCTTGAGATCTTCATTATTAGTACTGTATTAATTACAATAAATGAAATTGTCTTTTGCATTTTATTTTCCATATGCTACATATGTCAAAATTTTATGAATACCTAGTATATCATGTAACTTTCCTTTACAACAATAAACACTGTGTTTTTCTTTCCTTCTACATTATAAACATTATAATAGCAGACTTCATCATTTGTCATATTTGACTGTCCCAGTCATGAGATGTTCAATATATCTTGAATGATGGAATAAAATTCATGTTTCTTACAGAAAAAAGCTAAGCGAAAACTGCTGATTAATTTTGTTGATTTGCATTGAAACATGTTAAGCAAATGCATAAGCCCTTAGGTATACCTGTATCCTTTTTTATATTTGATTATCTATTAATTTGGAAATATTCATTGTTAAGTATATGGGAACTCTTATTTGTTCCTCCTATGTTATTTCCTCTTGTGGACAACCATAATGATGTACAGATGCATTAAAATCGTCATCAAAATCTCAAAGGCACTTTTCATAATAACAATTCTAAAATTAATATAAACTCAAAATACACACACTTTGAGGAAAATGTACCAAGTTGTTTTTATCTTACTGCCTCATCAGAAAACATATCATGGCGTTATAGCAATTAACATGTTTCTTACACAAAGAGTCTTAGACCAGAGGGGCATAATAGATAAACCAAAAATAAATTCACACTTTTAGAATTGATTTTTTTTCACAAAAATATGGAAATAAAACCACAATGTGAAAGTTCAGCCTTGTCAATGATTAGTACTTTGATAACTGAGTATCCACATACTGAAGATTCAAATTGCTTGTCATTTACCAAAGCTAATTCAAGATAGATCAAAGATTTAAACACAGCATGACAAAATGTAAAACTGACAGACACAAACAGGACAACACTTCTTCAGAGGTCTGAGAAAATGCATTAAATTAAAATGCTTTGATACAGCAAATCCATTACTGCAGAATGAAGAGAGAACTTACAAAATGCAAGCAAGTATTTACAAATCATACATCTGATATAGAGTTATTAAAAACTTACAATAAATTCAAGCTCAACATCAGAAATAATCACAAAAATTAATTAAATTTAAAAGTGTATAACAGACTTATAGGAATTTTTAGATAAGACACAAAAATGACCAAAAGGCATATAAACACAAAATACTTGATATCATTTCTCAATAAAATATGAATCAAAATACAATGATGAGTCACTTCAACTCTGTTGGAATGGAGGCTATCAAAGTGACAAAGATAAACTCGGTTGAAGAGGTGTAAGAAAAAGGAACGTTCATAGATTGTTATTGGAACTAAAAATACTACAGGTATTGTGAAAAAATGTAGATGGTCCTCAATAATATATAAGTACCAGATGATCCAGTAAACCTAATTACACACACACACACACACACACACACACACACACACACACACACACACACAAAATATTTCAAAATATATCTGCACTGTCATTCATATTGTTACACTATTCACAGTTGAATTATATAATTAAACCAAAGTCTCCATAAATATTGAATATATAAATTCAGTCTTCAATAGCTTGGCATGTTGAAAGACAATATTTTCCAATAGATTAATAGTCTATATATAGATATGATTTTCACAGTTCTAAAGTAATTTATAGGTAAGTTTTCTAACAGTATAATGTTAATTCCTATATAATTTTGAAAGTTGAGTATATAAACATACCAAATCTTACCTAGCTTCAATAATGACATATAATTCCATATCCATGTTCATTAATGTTAGTCTCATATTTTTCTCTTTCTCATTCTATAGAAAGTAGTCATTTTATCTAGGATAAAATTATTATTTTTTTTTATAACAAAGGCATCAGGGTATCTCAAAATGGAAAAGTAAACACGCATTTACTGGACTCAAATTTATATAGACTCTGTTCAATGTGTGAAATACCTAAAATCTCTCTTTCTCATATATATATATATATATATATATATATATATATATATATATATATATTATACATATAAACTACATTTAGTAATTAATGTTTTGGTGACATATCATAGAAATTATAATACTATTAACATAAATATCCATGTTTGATTAATTTAGTATTAAGATTTTTAAATTACTTACATTTAATAATCATACTCATGTGTCAATGTGGCTGTAGTGTTATCCTTAATTATTATATTATACACTGATTTAGGTATTGTTTTGATGCTATTTAGTGACAAATGAATAAAATACATAATTTACAATCTGAAGTTTATAATGGATAATCTATTTGGGCCTGATATTTCAATGAAGTAAAGGTCTTAATAACAGAATTGTGACTTCTCTTAGGTTAGGGCAATTCTATCTATGAACAAAACGTCACATTATGTCTCAGATTTCCAGATTGCCCTTATGAAAAATTGTTGTGCAGATTAAGGTATGTAAGATTATCAAACCATCCACAAAAAAATTCCCCTAAATGAAGGAGGAGCTCTTGGAGACCCATTTCTAACATTGAAGCTATGCAGAGTTCACAGATATTGGAGGATGGAGAGTTACTATCCTTTGGGGAAATGGAAACTGGTAGGCTATTCATTTCTTAGTGGCTGTCCATAAACCCCCTTTACATATGGACATCAGTAATTGAACTAAGGGACTGTAAACAATGAAAAAGAGGATGTGATTTTGGGAGGGAGCTGTGTTGAGGGGCATTCAGACAACTTGGAGGGAAGTAAGTTACATGAATGTATAAAACTTTCATAGAATAAATATAAAATATCATTTTAGAAAATCTCTAACATGTTTCATTTTTTTTGTTTTACAACATCATTCAGTTCCACATAATAGCCACAGATTCCACTGTTCTCCCCCTCTCGGCACCCTCCCCCTCCCCCCAGCCCACCCCCCATTCCCACCTTCTCCAGATCAAGGTCTCCCCCGAGGACCAGGATCGACCTGATAGACTCAGTCCAGGCAGGTCCAGTCCCCCCCTCCCAGACCGAGCCAAGCGTCCCTGCATAAGTCCCAGGATTCAAACAGCCAACTCATGCAACGAGCCCAGGACCCGGCACCAACGCACAGCTGCCTCCCAAACAGATCAAGCCAAATGACTGTCTCACTCATTCAGGGGCCTGATCCAGTTGGGGGCCCCTCAGCCTTTGGTTCATAGATCCTGTGCTTCCATTCATTTGGTTATTTGTCCCTGTGCTTTATCCAACCTTGGCTTCAACAATTCTCGCTCATATAAACCCTCTTCTTTCTCACTAATTAGACTCCCAGTGCTCCACCAGGGGCCCAGCCGTGGATGTCTGCATCCAGATTCCTCAGTCCTTGGATGGGGTTTATGGCACAACTATCAGGGTGTCTGGCCATCCCATCACCAGAGTAGGTCAGTTCCTGCTGTCTCTCGACCATTGCCAGCAGTCTTTTGTGGGGGTATCTTTGTGGATCTCCGTGGGCCTCCCTAGCTCTCTGGTTCCTCCCCTTCTCATGTGGTCTTCATTTACCATGGTCTCCTATTCCTTGTTCTCCCTCTCTTTTCTTAATCCAGCTAGGATCTCCCACTCTCTTTCCCTTGACCTTCGCCCTTCATTGCTCCCACTTATGACCAGGCTGTTCATGTAGATCTCATCCACTTCTCCGTATCTTTTTTGGGGTCCTGTTTTCCAGGTAGCCTCACTGGTGATGTGAGTAGCAGTCCAGTCATCCTTGTTCCACATCTAGCATCTTTCTATGAGTGAGTACATACCATATTTGTCTTTCTGAGTCTGGGTTACCTCACTCAGGATGATTTTTTCTAGATCCATCCATTTGCCTGCAAGCCGTATGATGTCATTGTTTTTCTCTGCTGAGTAATATTCCATTGTGTATATGTGCCACAATTTATTTATTCATTCTTCAGTTGAAGGGCATCTAGGTTGTTTCCAGGTTTTGGCTATTACAAACAATGCTGATATGAACATAGCTGAGCAAGTGCTCTTGTGGTATGATTGAGCATTTCTTGGGTATATGCCCAGGAGTGGTATAGCCGGATCTTGGGGGAGATTGATTCCCAATTTTCTAAGAAAGCGCCATATTGATTTCCAAAGTGGTTGTACAAGCTTGCATTCCCACCAGCAGTGGAGGAGAGTTCCCCTAGTTCCACATCCTCTCCAGCATAAAGTGTCTTCAGTGTTTTTGATCTTAGCCACTCTGACAGGCATAAGGTGGTATCTCAGAGTTGTCTTGATTTGCATTTCCCTGATGATTAGGGATGTTGAGCAATTCCTTAAATGTCTTTCAGCCATTTGAGTTTCCTCTGTTGAGAATTCTCTGTTTGGTTCTAAAGCCCATTTCTCAATTGGACTGTTGGTCGTTTTGATATCTAATATCTTGAGTTCCTTATATATTCTGGATATCAGTCCTCTGTCAGATGTGGGGTTGGTGAAGATCTTTTCCCATTCTGTAGGGTGTCGCTTTGCCTTGTTGACCGTATCCTTTGATCTACAAAAGCTTCTCAGTTTCAAGAGGTCCCATTGATTGATTGTTTGTCTCAGTGTCTGCGCTACGGGTGTTATATTTAGGAAGTGATCTCCAATGTCAATGCGTTCAAGACTACTTCCTACTTTCTCTTCTATCAGGTCCAAAGTAGCTGGATTTATGTTGAGGTCTTTGATCCACTTGGACTTAAGTTTTGTGCTCGGTGACAGATATGGATCTATTTGCAGCCTTCTACACGTTGATATCCAGTTATGCCAGCACCATTTGTTGAAGATGCTTTCTTTTTCCATTGTACACTTTTGGCTTCTTTGTCAAAAATTATATGTCCATATGTGTGTGGGTTAATGTCAGGGTCTTCAATTCAATTCCATTGGTCCACATGTCGGTTTTTATGCCAATACCAAGTTGTTTTTATTACTGTAGATCTATAGTAGAGCTTGAAGTCAGGGATTGTGATGCCTCCAGAAGTTGTTTTATTGTACAGGTTTCTTTTAGCTATCCTGGGTTTTTTGTTTTTCCATATGAAGTTGAGTATTATTCTTTCCAGTCTGTGAAGAATTGTGTTGGTATTTTGATGGGGATTGCATTGAATCTGTAAATTGCTTTTGGTAAGATTGCCACTTTTACTATGTTAACCCTGCCTATCCATGAGCATGGGAGATCTTTCCATTTTCTGACATCTTCTTCAATTTCTTTTTTCAGGGACTTAAAGTTCTTGTCATATAGGTCCTTCACTTGCTTGGTTAGTGTTACCCCAAGGTATTTTATGTCATTTTTGGCTATTGTAAAGGGTGATGTATCTTCTCAGCTTCTTTGTCCATTGTATATACTGATTTTTTTGAGTTGATCTTGTATCCTGCTATGTTGCTGAAGGTGTTTATAAGCTTTATCAATTCCTAGGAGGAATCTTTGGGTTCACTCAAGTATACTATCATGTCATCTGCAAATAGGGAAAGCTTGACTTCTTCCTTGCCAATTTGTATCCCCTTAATCTCCTTATGCTGTCTTATTGGTCTGGCTAGAACTTCAAGTACTATATTGAATAAGTATGGGGAGAGTGGACAGCCTTGCCTCTTTCCTGATTTTAGTGGAATTGCTTTGAGTTTCTCTCCATTTAATTTGATGTTGGCTGTTGGCTTGCTATATATTGCCTTTATTATGTTTAGGTATGTTCCCTGTATTCCTGATCGCTCTAAGACTTTTATCATGAAGGGGTGTTGGATTTTGTCAAATGCCTTTTCTGCATCTAGTGAGATGATCCTGTGGTTTTTTTCTTTGAGTTTGTTTATATGGTGTATTACATTGATGGACTTTCGTATGTTGAACCACCCTTGCATCCCTGGGATGAAGCCTACTTGATCATGGTGGATAATTGTTCTGATGTGTTCTTGGAGTCTGTTTACCAGTATTTTATTGAGTATTTTTGCATCAATGTTCATGAGGGAGATCGGTCTGTAGTTCTCTTTCTTTGTTGCATCCTTGTTTGGTTTAGGAATCAGGGTAATTGTAGCCTCATAGAAGGAGTTTGGTAATCTTCCTTCTGTTTCTATTATGTGGAACAATTTAGAGAGTATTGGTATTAACTCTTCTTTGAAGATCTGGTAGAATTCTGAGGTGAAACCATCTGGTCGTGGGCTTTTTTTGGTTGGGAGACTTTTAATGACAGTTTCTATTTCCTTAGGGGTTATTGGACTATTTAAATAGTTTATCTAGTCTTGATTTCACTTAGGTATGTGGTACCTATCCAGAAAAATGTCCATTTCTTTTAGGTTTTCCAGTTTTGTGGAGTAGAAGTTTTTCAAATATGACCTTATAATTCTCTGGATTTCCTCAATGTCTGTTGTTATGTCCCCATTTTCATTTCTGATTTTGTTGATTTGGATTCTCTCTCTCTCTGTCTTTTGGTTAGTTTGGATAAGGGCTTTTCTATCGTGTTGATTTTCTCAAAGAACCAACTCTTTGTTTCATTAATTTTTTGTATTATTCTCTTAGTTTCTAATTTATTAATTTCACCTGTCACTTTGATAATTTCCTGGCATCTATTCTTCCTGGGAGACTTTGCTTCTTCTTGTTCTAGAGCTCTCAGTTGTGCTGTTAAGTCATTAGTGTGGGATTTTTCCAACTTCTTCATGTGGGCATTTAGTGCTATGAATTTCCCTCTTAGCACTGCTTTCATAGTGTCCCATAAGTTTGGGTATGTGGTGTCTTCATTTTCATTGATCTCTAGGAAGTCTTGAATTTCTTTCTATATTTCTTCCTTAACCCATTGGTGATTCAGTTGAGCATTATTCAGTTTCCATGAGATTGTAGGCTTTCTGTAGTTTTTGTTGTTGTTGAAATCTAACTTTAAACCATGGTGGTCTGATAGAACACAGGAGGTTATTCTAATTGTTTTGTATCTGTTGAGATTTGCTTTGTGGCCAAGTATGTGGTCGATTTTAGAGAAAGTTCCATGGGGTGCTGAGAAGAAGGTATATTCTTTTTTGTTAGGATGGAATGTTCTTTAGATATCTATTAGGTCCAATTGGGTCATGACATCAGTTAAGTCCTTTATTTCTCTGTTAATTTCGATTTAGGAGATCTGTCCAGTGGTGAAAGTGGGGTATTGAGATCTCCCACTAATAATGTGTGTGGTTTTATATGTGGTTTAAGCTTTAGTAATGTTTCTTTTACATATGTGGGTGCCCTTGTATTTGGGGCATAAATGTTCAGAATTGAAACTTCATCTTGGTGGATCTTTCCTGTGATGAGTATGTAATGTCCTTCTTGATCTCTTTTGATTGATTTTAGTTTGAAGTCTATTTTGTTGGATATCAGGATGGCTACCCCTGCTTGTTTCTTAAGACCATTTGATTGGAAAGTCTTTTCCCAGCCTTCTATTCTTAGGTAGTGTCTGTCTTTGAATTTGAGATGTGTTTCTTGTATGCAGCAGAAAGATGGGTCCTGCTTTTGTATCCATTCTGTAAGTCCATGTCTTTTTATAGGTGAATTAAGTCCATTGATATTATTGGATATTAATGACCAGTGATTCTTCATCCCTGTTATTTTTGGTGGTAGTGTGTGTGTACTTCTCTTCTTTGGGGTTTACTGTTGTGGCTTTATCTATTGCCTGTGTTTTTGAGTGTGTATCTGACTTCCCTCGGTTGGAATTTTCCTTCTAGTACTCTCTGTAGGGCTGGGTTTGTGGATAGGTATTGTTTAAATCTGGCTTTTTCTTCGAATGTCTTGTTTCTTCCATCTATGATGATTGAAAGTTTTGCTGGGTATATTAGTCTGGGCTGACATCCATGGTCTCTTAGTGTCTGCATTACATCTGTCCAGGTCTTTCTGGCTTTCAAAGTCTCCATTGAGAAATTGGGTGTTATTCTGATGGGTTTACCTTTATAGGTCACTTGGCCTTTTTCCTTGGCTGCTCTTAATATTCTTTCTTTATTCTGTACATTTAGTTGTTTAATTATTATGTGTTGAGGGGACTTTTTTGGGGTCTAGTCTGTTTGGTGTTCTATAGGCTTCTTGTATCTTCATAGGCATTTCCTTCTTTAAGTTGGGAAAGTTTTCTTCTATAATTTTGTTGAATATATTTTCTGTGCCTTTGAGTTGGTATTCTTCACCTTCTTCTATCCCTATAATTCGTAGGTTTGGTCTTTTCATGGTGTCCCAAATTTCTTGGACCTTTTGGTTCATGACTTTTTTGGCTTTAGTGTTTCCTTCGACTGATGAAACTATTTCTTCTACTGTATCTTCAATGCCAGAAATCCTCTCTTCCATCTCTTGTATTCTGTTGGTTATACTTACATCTGAAGTTCCCGATCTTTTACTCAGGGTTTCTATTTCCAGCATTCCCTCTGTTTGTGTCTTCTTTATTTTTTCAATTTCCCTTTTCAGGTCTTGGACTGTTTCCTTTATTTGTTTCATTGCTTCTTCATGATTTTCTTTCAGAACTTTATTGTTTTCTTCCAGTACTTTATTGTTTTCTTGCAGGACTTTATTGTTTTCTTGCAGAACTTTATTGTTTTCTTTCAGGGCTTTATTGTTTTCTTCTAATTTGTTTTCCCTTTCCTCTAGTTGTTTACAGCGTTCTTCCAATTTTCTTGTCTTTTCCTCTATACAAGCCTCTACCTTCTTCATGATGTTACTCATAAGGCTACTTTCTTCTGCTTCTTCCAATTTTTTTATGTTCAGGTCTAGATGTTGGAGGCGGGCTAGGTTCTGGTGATGCTGTATTGCTCTTCATTTTGTTGTATGTACTTCTGCCTTGATGTCTGCCCATCTCCTTGTGGTTCCTTCTTGGTCTTATCAGTGTACTTGTTTCAGAAAGAGCTGACAGATTCAGGAAGTCTCTCTCTCTTGTCCAAAAGGGAGTTCTCTTGTCCAAATGAGAACTCCGGGGCAGGATGGAAGCTCTTATCTGGACCGGAAGTCTCTCTGGTCCAGACGGGAAGTCCGGGGCAGGATGGGAGCTGGGGGCAGGTCTCTAAGTCTCAAGAAGTGGCTGGGGTCTCGGGCAGGTAGGCGTGGGGGCAGGGCGCGGAGATTGCAGGGGCGCGGGGGGGTGGGGCTTGGAAAAGGGGATCCCTCCCGGTGGTGGTAGAAGGTGACCTGCCCGGTGGCCAGAACCTGGGGCCAAGTTGGGCAGGTCTTCCCGGAGTGGCTGGTGCCCAGGGATGGGGGCCGGGATGGGCCCTGATACTCACCTATGGTCCAGAAGGGAAGTTGGGGGCAGTCATTTTTTTTTTTTTTTTTTTTTTTGAGACAGGTTTCATTGTGTAGCTTTGCGCCTTTCCTGGAACTCACTCTGTAGACTAGGCTGGCCTCGAACTCATAGAGGTCTGCCTGCCTCTGCCTCTTGAGTGTTGGGATTAAAGGCATGAGCCACCACTGCCTAGCTCATTATTGTTTTTTATCTTCTTGAATTATAAGGGATATATTGAAAGTATGAGAACTTATTTTCAAGATCTCCTTTCAAAAAACAATACTTGCTATATAGATGTTTGGAATAACAGTTCAATTATCTTTATGACAAATTGCAGTTTTTATCACCTGAAACACTCATGTGATCTACCTATTTGTTTAGTAAACCTAAGTATATTTTTTCATTATTAAGAAATTTTTTATTTATTTTACCAACCAACCACAGATCCCCCTTCTTTCCCTCCTCCTGCTTCCCACCTATACAACCTCCAACCCACCTCCCAGTCCCTCCTCCAAAAAGATAAAGCCTCCTATGGGGAGTCAGCAAAGCCTGGTATATTCAGTTGAAGTAGGTTCAAGCCCCTCACCCTGCTTCAAGTCTGTGCAAGGTGTCCCACTGCTGTGAGATGTTCTGTATGTCCTGTTGGAGCCCATTCTTGGGTTCCTCGTGGCTTTACCCAGCAGGTGCACATAGAGGATGATTAGGACCACGGGCCTAAGTGCAGTTATCTGAGATGGTCTGCACTTGGCTGTGCTGTGGGATGGTCTGTATGTCAAATTACTCTGATTGGTCAATAAATAAAACACTGACTGCCCAGTGGCTAGGCAGGAAGTATAGGCAGAACTAACAGAGAGGAGAAATAAAAGAGCAGGAAGGCAGAAGGAGTCACTGCCAGCCACCACCCTGACAAGCAGCATGAAAAGATGCCGGTAAGCCACGAGCTGCATGACAGGGTATAGATTTGTGGAAATGGATTAATTTAAGCTATAAGAACAATTAGCAAGAAGCCTGCCACGGCCATACAGTTTATAAGCAATATAAGTCTCTGTGTTTACTTGGTTGGGTCTGAGCTGCTGTGGGACTGGCAGATGACAAAGATTTTTTCCTGACTGTGGGCAAGGCAGGAAAACTCTAGCTGCATCCCACCATAGATAATGGGCTCTAGAAAGCCAGCTCATGCACCAGGGATAGATCCTGATACTAATGCCATTTGGGCTCCTTAAGCAGACCAAGCTACACAACTGTTTCACTTATGCAGAGGGCCTAGTCAAATCTTATGGAGGCTCCACAGCTGTGTGTGTGTGTGTGTGTGTGTGTGTGTGTGTGTGTGTGTGTTTAGACCACAGCTGTTGGTCTAAAGTTTATGAGTTCCCACTATCTTGTTTTGTTTGTCTCTGTAGGTTTCCCCATCATGATCTCGATGCCCCTTGCTCACAGAATCTCACTTCCTTCTCTTCAACTGGACTCCTGGAACTCCACTCGGTGCTTGGCTGTGGATCTCTGTGTCTGCTTCCTTCAGTTACTCAATAAAGGCTCTATGATGACAGAGTATTCACCAACCTGATTACCAGAGTAGGCCAGTTCAGGCACCTTCTCTACTATTGCTAATAGTCTAAGGAGGCATCATCTTTTGTGGATTCCTGAGAATTTCCCTAGAACCATGCTTCTCTCTATCCCCACAATGTCTCCCTCTATCGTGGTGTCTTTTCTTGCTCTCCCACTCAGTCCTGTTTCAACTCAACCATCCCATTCCTTTATGTTCTTATCCTCCATCCCCTACCCTCTATTGCTGCCCCCAGTTTACTCAGGAGCTCTCACATGTATTTCTCCTTCCCAGGGTGATCCATGCATCTCTCTTAGTGGTACTCCCTGTTAGCTAGCTTCTCTCGAGCTGTGGGTTGTAGTCTATCTTTTGCTTTATATCTAGTATCCACTTATGAGTGAGTACATACCATGTTTGTCTTTCTGAGTCTGTATTACTTCACTCAGGATGATATTTTTATAGATCCATCCATTTGTCTGCAAATTTCATGATGTCATTTTTTTTTACTGCTGAATAGTACTAATAAGACAATCTTTGCAGAGAATAAAAGTAATGGTTATAGATGTTAGTAGTTTGCACATGCTAGTGAGGTGACTAGCAGTACTGAGTTGATGTGTCACTTCCTTAATCTACACATGACAAGCTGCAAAGAATGTAATGGACAGCCTGTTTTTTTTTTCCAAAAATAATAAAAGGAATAACATTAGACGAAGTTTTAACATATGACAAATGAGGACTTAATTGTTCAAAGAAATCCTTAAATGTAGGGGATATCTCATTTTCAGACATTAAGCATGTATAAAGATAATATATCTGTGACCCTTACTGACAACAAAATAATCTGATAAGTCTTTATATCTTTACAAGGGGTGAAACTTACTCATTAGTTTGCTGCTATTGTATTAGCCAGATAATTTATTGTCAAGCACTGGTCAGTAGGAAAATAAAATCCCCCTTTTATAGGCATTCTCAATGGTACTGACATTTACTCAGAGGAAATCTAACATGGATTGGCTCAGTGCAGCTCAGGCTGACAGACATGACATTTACTGTTGCCATACTTTAACCAATACTGTGATAAGGTCTGAGATGTCCCATGGAACTGGTGGAATGTAATAAGAAACCTAATTGGAAGTCTATTTACCTCTTTGCTAATTTCTAAAAAATTAAACACTCCTCTATTGGTGTTCACTGGTACAGACAACCCAATGAATTAAAATATATGTTCTTACAATTACCTGAGATATTCTATTATTAGTGTATTTATACTTCTGATCATGTCTACAAATTTGTTAGACTCAAACAAACTCTTTCTCACTGTCATTTATGCTTCAAATGAATGGAAGGACCCATTTTTTTCTCAAAGAGAGTCAAATTCTCTCTCAATGTTTCTTTGTTATTCTGCCTCATCTTCCCTCTCCATGAACATGCATTTTCTTCATATAGTAAATACTTTAAAGAAACATGCTTTGAAATGAATCTTTTATTCATGGTATTTCTTTTGTAGATATTGCATCTAATTTAACAAACAATCACACTCACTTTGTTTCATTAGCACACACCACAGAACATTAAATTATTAAGTTGTATTTCCCACAGTATGTCATTCTGGGGCATGATTTGGGAAAGAGTAAATATTGATCAAAACCAATAAACTTCCATTTAGACTGGATGTATAATGTTTAATATTCTGTAGTATTGTATTGTGATCATGGTTAAAAGTTTTTTGTGTTTTATACTTAAAAATATCAGAAAGTATAATGTTCTGTGGTAATAATATTAAAATAACCATAAATTGGTTGGGGCTGTCATATTATTATTAGCTTAATGTGATGTTTTTACTACATATTCCTATATGAAACATTACATTGTAATCTTTGCATATAGAAAATTACTTTCACTTAACAATAAAAATCTCTATTTTCATACAATTAATATATGATAAAACCTGATATTCTGTGTCATGAATTAAAAGATGAGTACAGAAGGATACTAAGAATAAAAGAGGAAAGGAACAAGGAAAATATCTGTGTGTTTATATGATAATTTTTATTATATAATTTTCAATTTCTATATTATTATTGCTGTTAATATATTATCTTTCCCAATTCACAAATTAAACTCTAGCATATGTACATGTACATAAGTAGTAGTATAGCATATTTAAAGGTTAGCAGTATTTATTATTTAAAAATCTTCACTGAAACAAATGCCTGTCAGACAAAGCAGTATTTCTATTTTTGCCTAGATTGCTAGGTAGGCTCTCTGTGGAAGTTGCAATGTGTGAGAGTGTTTGTAGCAATGTAATATTCTGAAAATATCCCTTACATTCTAAGAGACTGGAACTTTTCCTGGACCTCACAGGCAAAGTCAATAGTATACTTTGAAGTCACTTAAGACTTAAACTGCTAGACTACTGTGTACTCAATCTGTTTAACCAGCCTTCAAGAGAACAATGTAACAATTAACCTTACTTCCCTTGGATTTCCTATGTAATCAACTTTACAGCCTAAGTTGATGCATAGCTGAAATCTTAAATTGTGTGTACTTCCATGCCCCTGACCCAGAGTAATGCATGCGTATCAGTTTCTAAATGCAGAACTTATAGAATTTGAAAGTAACTTCCTAAAATCTACCATAAAAATTGAAAGCAACCATTTATGAATATAGGTTGATAAAGAATAATGTTTCTTAAATAGTTCAGTTGGGATCAATTGGAGCCTGTGATTTAATCCCTTGTAAAACTCTGTTCTAAATTTCAGCAAAGTGTCATATTTCTTCCCTACATGATACTTTGTATGCTGTTCAATAAATACAGAGCAAAACCCTTTGTTAGGGAAAGATAGTCACACCACTCCTATACACAGACAGATACCATTTACCCACAGCTCAAACATCAGACACACATAGGGATAGTCTCACACAGAAATAGCAGCAAAGAGATTCTTCATTGTACAGCCTCAGACAGTCACAGATTCAGATTCATGCAACAAATAGAAGAATGGAAGATACAAGGAGCCTGAAGCAAAGAATCCAAACCTGGATTTGGCTAAACGATTCTGAAGATAGGTGCTATTATTTGTTTTCTTATTTTGACACAATGCATTATTAGCAGCTCAGCCTTGATGACTGATACATTATAACCCACACAAGTGTTCAATAGATTTTATGTTCATAGATCCACATCTATGCCTCTTCAACTGCATACAAAGAAAATATGTCTATCATTTTTATTATTTTTCTCTAATATTTTCTGGGATAGAAGAGGCTCAATACAGTTAACTTGTGACCAAATTGTTGGTCTTTTTCAAAAATTATTAATATATGGGGAAGTAGTATTTGCTCTCTGTCACTAGTAGGTGGTACATGCAAAGGCAGAGGTAACTAAGTCACCTCTGAAATTGAGAGTAGATGTTAGAACTTTGTCAGTGTGTATGGCCATCTGTCTTTGTATGTTTCCATCAATCTCTGTGTATGTGTGTCCATCTCTGTGTATATATGTTCATGTATGGGTCCTTCTGTCTGCTTTGCTGTCTTTGTGTCTGTCTGTGGATGAATGTGTGTAGGTCTGCTGGTGTGTGTGTGTAGGTTCATCTGTCTGTGTTTATAGGTCCATCCATATGCATGTGGGTCAGTTTGTGTGTGTGGAGGGAGGATCTGTCAGTGTATGTCTGTCTGTGTGTGTAGCTCTATTTGTGTGTGTGTGTGTGTATGTGTGTGTGTGAGGGGGGGTCTGTAGGGTATATGTATATATAGGTTTATGTGTGTATAGTTCTGTCTTGCATGAATGTGTGTGAGAGAGGGTCTGTCTCTGTGTGTGTTTACAAACATCTGTGTTTGTGTGTATATGTGTGTGTAGGTCCATCTATTTGTGTGTGTATTTATGCCCATCTGAGTGTGAGTGTAGCTGTGTGTGTAGGTCCACCTGTGTGTGTATGTGTAGCTATGTCTATGTGTGTGTGTGTGTGTGTGTGTTGTGTGTGTGTGTGTGTAATGGTCTCTTTCTGTGTGTGTATATAGGTCTGTGTGTGTGTTTGTGTGTGTGTGTGTGTGTGTGTAGGTCTGTCTGTGTGGGTGTTTGTATGTAGCTCCAACTTTGCATATATGTGTGTGTATGTATGTCCGTCTGTGTGTTTAGGTATGTGTCTGTGGGTGCATGTGAAGGTCCATCTGTGCATGTGGGTTTGTGTGTGGGGTTCTATCTGTGTGTGTGCAAGTATCTCTGTCTTTGTGGGGTGGGTCAGTGTCTGTGTGTATGAGTGTGTGTGTGTGTGGGTCCATGCTGGGATGTCTGCGTGTATGTGGTGGGGGTCCATGCCTATCTGTCTATGTGGGTAAGTGTCTCTCTGCTATGTGTATGTGTCTGTGTGTGGGTGTGTCTGTCTGTGTGTGGGTTTGTCTGTCTCTGTCTGATCATCTGTGTATGCATTTCTGTCTCTCTGTGTCTGTCCATCTGTGTGTGACTAAGTGTCTGTCTGTGTCTCTGCATTTGACTGTGGGTGTGTGGGTGTCTATGTGTCTGTGTCTTGTGTAGGTGTATAACTGTCGTGTCCATCTCTGTGTGGGTATGTGTCTCTGCATCAATTTGTGGATGTGTATTTCTGTCTGTGTCTGTGTATGCATGTTGGTCTGTCTGTCTGTGTATGGGTATTTATCTATAAGTGTCTGTCAGTGTATGAGTATGTGTCTGTCTGTGTCTGAGTATGGGTTTGTGTTTTTCTGACTGTGTCTGTTCATTTGTGTGGGAATGTGTGTCTGTGTCTGTGTGGGTGCATGTATCTGTGTGTGTGTGTGTGTGTGTGTGTGTGTGTGTGTGTGTTTGTGTCTGTCTGCCTGTGTATAGGTCCATATGTGTGTGCGGGGGAGTGTTCGTGTCTATTTTTCTACATGTTTGTGTGTGGAATGTACATTCCTGTCTGTCTATGTGTGTGAGTGTGTGTATGTCCCTATATGTCTCTCTGTGTGTTTGTGGGGTGGGTTTCATGTGTGTCTGTGGGGTGGGGTAGTTCCTGTCTGTCTGTCTGAGTGGGTGGGTATCTATTTCACTTTGTGGGTAGGTGTCAGTCTGTATAGGTAGGTGTCTGTCTGTGGGGGTGGGTATTGGTCTATCCATGTGTGTCTGGCCATCTTTGTGTGGATGTGTGTCTGTGTGTATCTATCCATCTCAATGTCGTATGTGTCTACCTGTCTGTCTGTGTGTGGGTTTATGTCTCTGTCTGGCTTTGTCTGTCTACCTGTGTGTGGTTGTATGTCTGTATCTGTGTCTGTGGGTAGATGTGTGTGTATGTCTATGTCTGTGTGTCTGCCTGTGTCTTTTTTTTTTTTTTTTTTTTTTTTTTTTTTTTTACTTACAAACGGTATGGCCATGGCAGGCTTCTTCTTATCTAGTTCTTCTATCTTAAATTAACCCATTTCTATAAATCTATACCTTGCCATGTGGCTCGTAGCTTACTGGCATCTTACATCTCACTTTTCTTCAGCTACATCAAAGACCTAAGAAGGATATAATATTACCTGAGAAATGGGAGCAGGACACAAGCAACTTTCGGGATTCTTGCAAGAGTAGACAGAGACAGCTGGCAGTCTGGACAGTCATCTTAAGTTCTCTTGTAAAGTTGGGGCATCTGTCTTCAGCCCACAGGCCTTGAGTCTCTCAATCATTCTCTCTGTGTCCTGTAGAATGTCTGGAAGTTTCCTCTGCAAAGCAGGAACCTGAAGGACCATTTTGCCAAGCAAAGTTCAGTGGTCACCTTCCTATGGGTCCTGCATGTCCAGTCAATGAAGCAGTCCAGGCAAGAACAGTTTCTTGCCCAAATGCCTGTTTTTGCCAAGGTGAAAATATACTCCATATGAAGTATCTTCAATGCCCATCCTCCTCTCTGAAGTAAATCAGTGCTGCCAGGAGCAGACATGTCTCACTGTCCAGAAAGTCTAAATTTAAAAAAAAAATTAAATGTCATATTCTGTAGGTCTTTGAAGTTTTTGAAAATTACCTACCAAATTGAATTATATCTATGTATACCTAGAAAACAACATGACTATAAGTTTGACTATCATAGAAGACTAATTATTAATCTGTATTTCTTAATTATCCATTACAATCTAAATGGGTTACATAAACATAATACCTCAAGCAAGAAAAGAAATATATATATATATATAATATATATATATATATATATATATAGTATAACAAAATTAAGTTTAAACTTGTATCAATAAACTAAAATCCATAGCAATGTAAAACATTTTAAACAAATTGTTACTATTTATCCTATCATATCTACATCCCCTTTTCTTCTTTAGAAAGAGATCATATTTATAATCAACCTGCTTTAAATAAAAATATTGGTTTTAATCTGTCCCACACCAGAGGGCTCTTCTGATATGGGAAAAAAGAATCTCTCAACCTTTTCTTTTAGGAATATGCTTGGGTTTAGAGAAGGAGTGAGCCAATTCCATCTCCAAAGCCAGCTTGGTATATTTGGGAATTTGGGCATAGTTTCTCTTACTACTTCCTGCTGGACGAGGGCACTGTATTCTTGTGGCTATGTATCTTTATGTCAGTGTCTTGTGTGGGTATCTATGAGTATATATCTCCCTGTGTGTAGCTGTGTGTTTATTTATCTGTTCCTGTCTGTGTGTGAGTGTGTGTCTGTCTGTTTCTGTCCATATGTGTGTGAGTATGGATGTGTCTGTGTGTGTCTGTGTGTGGGAGGGTGTCTACCTGTCTCTCTTTGTATCTATCTGTCCGTTTGCATTCCTGTGTAGGTGTTTGTTTGTTTCTCTGTGTCTGTATAAGGATGTGTATTTGTCTGTTATTGTGTGTCTGTCTGTGTATGTATATATCTATGTGTATGTCTATACATGAGTATATGTCTGTATCGGTCCATCTGTCTCTGTGTATGTGAGTGAAGGGGGGTCCATGTCTGTCTGTGTCTGTCCATCTGTGTGAGGCTGAGTGTCTGCATGTCTGTCTGTGCTTGCCCATCTTTCTGTATGTGTGGGGTAATCTGTCTATTCATGGCTATCTGTCTGTTACTGAGTCAGGCTATTTATGCTTGTCCGTCTGTGTGAGAGTGTGTGTCTGTCTTTATGTAAGGGAATGTATCTGCAGCTGAAAGTTTTCCTGTGTACCACCTGACTCTCATGGCCCTGTAGTCCCACAGCTGCTCAGACCTAAATAAACACACAGAGGTTTATATTATTTATAACTGCTTGGCCATTAGCTCAGGCTTTTTACTGATTAGCTCTTACACTTAAATTAATCCATAATTTTTATCTATGTTTATCCATGTGGCTTGATACCTTTTCTCAGTTCTGCCTTGCCATCTTGCTTCCTCTGTGTTTAGCTGACTAGATATTATAACTATAATTCTTGCTTGATAACTGTTTTGTTATATGTAATTGTACTATGTTGAAGTTAAAACTTTTCTTTCCTTTCAAATACAAAGGAAAGGGGAAATGATGGTGATGTTGTTCTATATGCTGTGAATATGTGTTGCTCTGATTGGCTGATAAATAAAGATTCTTGGCCAATGGTGAGGCAGAAAAATGTTAGGCAGGACATTCTAACTAGAGAGAGAAGGAGAAAGACAGAGCAGAGGATATGCTGCTAGCTACCATGAGAGGCAAGATGTAAAGAGTAATCCTCAAACCACATGGCAAAGTATAGATTTATAGAAATGGGTTAATTTAAGATGTAAGAGCTAGATAGAAAGAATATTACCATGGCTATATCTTAAAAATATTAGTCTCTCTGTGTTTACTTGGGTCTGAGCAGCTGTGGGATCAGTGGGTTAGAGAGATTTGTCCTGACCATGGGCCAGGTGGGACACAGGAAAACTTATAACTACATGTATCTGTATGTATCTATGTGTAGTTATCTGTCTCCTTGTGTCTGCCTGTCTGTGTGTCTGTGTGTGGCTATGTGTCTGTGTGCATGTCTGTCTGTGTCTCTGTGTGTGTCAATGTGTCTGTGTCTGTCTGCGTTTTTGCCTGTTTGTCTGTGTGTAGGTGTATGTATCTTTTTGTCTGTGTCTGTGGGTTGGTGTGTCCATGTGTGTATTTATGTTTGTGTGTGTGTGTGTGTGTGTGTGTGTGTGTGTGTGTTGCCATCTCTGTGTGTAGAGGGGTGTCTTTATTCCTGTGAATGTCTGTCAGTGTGTATGTCTGTGTCTCTCTATATATGTCTGTGTCTGTGTGTCTGTCTTTCTGTGTGTCTCTGTGTGGGTCTGTGTCTGTCTGACTGTGAGTGAGTATGTGTCCATCCGTCTGTGCCAGTCCATCTGTATGTGGGTGTCTTTTTGTGTCTGTCCTTTAGTGTGTGGGTATGTATCTGTTTTTCTGTCTGTCTGTGTGGGTGGGAGTCAGTATGTTTGTGGAGGGCATGTCTGTCTGTGTGGTTGGGTGTCCGTTAGTGTATGTGGGTGTTTTCTGTCCCTGTGGTTGTGTGTGTATGTTTGTGTTACTTTGTGTGGGTATGTGTCTGTCTGTGCCTGTCCATTTGTGTGTGTGTTTGTGTCCATGCCTATTTATATCTGTGTGTATATGTGTCTGTTTGTATTTCTGTGTAAGTGTGTCTGTCTCTCTGTGTCTGTGTGAGGATATGTTTGTCTCTGTGTGTGTCTGTGTGTGTGTATATATGTCTGTGTATGTGTGTGTGTTTGTGTATGTCCACCTCTCTATGTGTGTGAGTCGGGGAGTCTCTGTCTTTATTCTGTGCCTTTCCATCTGTCTGGAGGGTATCTGTCTGTGTCTGTCCATCTGTGTGTGGGTGCATGTCTGTCTGTGCCTATCTCTGTATGTCTGTATGTGTGCGTATGTGTATGTGTGTCTGTGTCTGTGTTTCACTGTAGGTCCGTTTGTCTTTGGGTAGGTGGGAGGTCCTTGTCTGTAAGTCGGGGGGGATCCATGTCTATCTCTCTCTTTCAGGGATCAATGTCTATGGGTCTGTGTGGATGGGTGTCTGTTTATTTGGGTGAGTAATTGTCAGTGTGGACAGGTGTTCTCTGTGTGTGGGGGGTTGTTCTGTGCTGTGTGGGGGAGTGTGTCTGTTTCTCTGTGTCTGTGTGAGGATGTGAGTCTCTCTGTGTC
This sequence comes from Peromyscus leucopus, assembly GCF_004664715.2. Lineage (NCBI taxonomy): Eukaryota > Metazoa > Chordata > Mammalia > Rodentia > Cricetidae > Peromyscus > Peromyscus leucopus. The sequence continues at coordinate 80,628,348 of NC_051083.1, read as the reverse complement.
TATGTGTGTGTGTCAGTCTGCTGTGGATATCACTCTGTATAAATAAAACCACTGATTGGATAGTAGCCAGACAGGAAGTATAGGTGGGACTAACAGAGAGGAGAATGAGGGAACAGGAAGGCAGAGTGAGAGACTGCCAGCCACCATGAGAAGCAACATGTTAAGTTACTGGTAAGCCACAAGCCACATGGCAACTTACAGATTAATAGAAATGGGTTAATTTAAAATATAAGAACAGTTACCAAGAAGCCTGCTACAGCAATACAGTTTGTAAGCAATATAAGTGTCTGTGTGTTAATTTTGTAAGTGGGCTGTCAGACTGCTGGGACTTGGTGGGACCCAGAGAGAAAACTCCAGCTATATCTGTCTGTCTGTTTGTGCTTGTGTGTGTGTGTGTGTGTCTGTGTATAGATCTGTCTGTCTGTCTGTGTGTTTTTGTACAGGTCTATCTGTCTGTGTGGTATTAGAGAGGTCCGTGTCTGTGTATAGGGGGAAAGAGAATTTATATCTGTCTGTGGGGGGACATGTTTGTCTGTGAGTGTGAGGTTATGGGTAGGGTGGTCCTTGTCTATAGGTTTGTGTGAGTGGGTGTCTGTCTGTTTGCATGAGTGACCATCTGTGTGTGGGTAGGTGCCTGACTGTCTGTGTGGGTATCTGTCTCTGTGTGTGTGTGGGGAGAATGGGTGTCTATGTGTGGGTGGGACTCTGTCTGAGTCTGTCTGTCTGTTTCTCTGTATGTGTCTATCTGTCTGTCCATCTCTTTATGGCTGTGTATCTGTATGTCTGTCCTTCCGTCTGTGGGTATGTGTCTGTCTGTTTGTGCCTATCCTTCTGTTCCTTCTGTTTGTGGGTATGTGTCTGTCTGTGTCTATGCATGTGAGTGTGTTTATATATATATATATATATTATATATATATATATATATATATATATATATGTGTGTGTGTGTGTGTGTGTCTGTGAGTGTCTGTGTGTGTCTGTGTGTGCATGTCTGCTTATGTGTATATCTCTCTCTCTGTGTATGTATCTGTCTGTGTCTGTTCTTTTGTACATGGGTGTGTGTCTGTCTGTCTGGGTCTTTGTGTGCATGAGTGTATGTGTATATGTGTCTGTGTGTATGCCTGTGTGTCTGTGTGTGTCTCTGTTTGTGTGTGCATGTCTATGTGTATGTCTGTGTGTGTGTCTGTATGTCTATGTGGATTGATGGTGGGGGTCGATTCCTGTCTGTCAGTGTTAGGGGGAAGGGAAGGATGTCCATATTTGTCTGTGAGTGGGGGTGGGTGTGTGGGGAGTCTGTGTCTGTCTGTCTTTGTTGGTGGTATGTCTGTCTGTGTAGGTGGGTGTTTATATGTCTGTGTGGTTGTGTGTCTATCTGTCTGTTTGGGGAGTTCTTGTCTGTCCATCTGTCTGTCTGTCTGTGGAGAAGGGCAGGGGTTCCATGTCTGCCTGTATTTGTGGATGGGTGTCTCTCTATGTGTGTGTGTGTGTGTGTGTGTGTGTGTCTGTATGTTGTAGTGGGTAGCCATTCCAGCTTTAACCTGGAAGTTCCAACCCCCATTGAGGCTTTGGTAATGGTCACGCCTACAAGGCAGGGCTGAGAGAGGACACTGAAGACCTGAGATCCGGATGCATGGGCTCTCTTGGTCCCCGTTCTTGGACCCGATATGCAGGAGCTGGACCCGGGATGCAGGAGCTAGACTAAGCAGAGTTCTCTAGAGAACACTGCCGGAGTGTGCCACCTTTCCCAGACCCTGTTACCTATCCCTTCACTTGTAAGTTACGCCACAAAATAAACCTCCCTTTTAACTACGTGGAGTGGCCTTAATAATTTCACCGATAGTATATCTTTGTGGTTGGTAGTCTGTCTATAAGTGACTGTCTGTCTGTCTTTGTGGGTAGGCATGTGTCTGTCGTTTTGTATGTTTGTGTGTTTGTATGTCTATGTCTGGGTGGGTGTAGGTGTCTGTCTGTATGTCTGTGTCTGCCTGCTTGTGTGTGTGTGTGTGTATGTGTGTGTGTGTGTGTGCTTATATGTCTTTCTGTCTATGTCTGAGTGTGGGCGTGTGTCTTTCTGTCATGGTTTATGTCTGTGTGTGGATGTCTATCTGCCTGTTTGTATGTGTTTGTCTGTCTGTGTGTCATTTTTGTATGTATGTACCTGTCTGTGTTTGTATGTGTGTGTGTAGGTCTGTTTATATATGTATATGTGTATATAGGTCTGCATGTATGTGAATAGTGATTTCTGTGTCTGTTGATTTGTTTGGGGGTGGGGGAGTCCTTGTTTGTTTCTGTGTATGTATTTATGTGGGTGGTCTGTGTCTGTCTGTCTGTCTGTCTGTCTGTGTGTGGAAGGGGTGATCATGTCTATTTTTCTGTGTGTCTTGTGGGGATTAGGGTCCATGTTTGTCTGTCTGTGTGTTTGTGTGTGGGGGTGAGGGTGAGGCCATGTCAGTCTTTGTGTGGGTCTGTTTATGTATGGTGGAGGGTGTCTGTCTGTCTGTGTGTAGGGAACAATGTCTATTTGTGGGTATATGCAGAGTCCCTTTCTGTCTGTATGTTTGGGGGAGGGGAGGGAGTTTGTGTCTGTCTGTGTGTATGGGTGGATGTCTTTCTGTGTGGGTGAGTGTCTGTCTTAATGTGTAGATGGGTGTCAGCCAGTCTGTATGGATGGGTGTGTGAGGAGTTTGTCTCTGTTTGTATGTGTGTGGGGTCCTTGTCCATGTATGTATATGTCTATATGTCTGTGTGGTTGGGTGTCTGTCTGTCTCTATGGATGGCTGTGTGAGGAGTCCCTCTCTGTCTGTGTGTTGGGGAGGGGAAGGAGTCTGTGTCTGTCTGTGTGTATAAGTTGGTGTCTATCTATGTGGGTGAGTGTCTGTTTCTTTGTGTGAGTGGGTGTGTGGAGAGTTTGTGTCTGTGTGGGGGGGGAGGGGGTCCATGTCTGTATGTGTATGTATGGGCATCTATATGTCTGTGTGGGTGAGTGTCTGTCTGTCTGTGTGTGGATGTGTGTCTGTCTGTGTCTGTGTGTGGTTTTGTTTCTGACTTTTTCTGCATATGGGTGTTTGTCTGTCTGATTCCATCTGTCTGTATGTGGATGTGTATTTGTTTGTCAGTGTATGTGTATGTGTGTGTGTATCTGTCTGTTTGTCTCTGTCTGTGTGTCTTTGTGTTTATGTCTGTCTGTCTGTTAAGGTGTGTTTGTATCTATCTCTCTGTCTGTGTTTGTATTTGTCTTTCTGTCTGTGTATTTCTGTCTGCCTTCTGCCTATGTGTATATGTATCTCTCTGTGTGTTTGTGTTTATCTTTTGTCTCTGTGTGTGTCTGTCTTTGTGTGTGTTGGTATGTATGTCCATCTGTCTCTGTGTGTATCTCTTCTGCATATCTGTGTATGGGTGCGAGGGTGTGGGTGGGTCCATCTGTTTATATGTGGGTTCATCATCCTGTGTCTGTGTGTGTATGTGTGTGTGTGTCTGTCTGTCTGTCAATCCATCTCTTCTCTGTGTGTGTCTGTGTCTGTCTGTCTGTTTCTGTTTTTGTGTGGTTCTATCTGTGCATATGTGTGGGTCTATCTCTATGTGTATGTTTGGGTTCTTTCTTCACATGGGGGATCTATCTACATGTGGGTGGGTCTGTCTATACATTGATAAGTATGTCTGAGTGTGTGTGTTCACCTGTGTGTGTGTCTGTGTTTGTCTGTGTTCTTCTGCATGTCTGTCTGTTCATCTACCCATGTCTGTCTCTGTGTCTCTCCTGTCCATGTTTGTGTATGTTCATCTGTCCATGTATGTAAGACAAATTGCTAAATGGTCTTATTAATAAAAAAAACAGAGCCAGATACTGCGGTGAAAACTGAAAATCAGAGGAATAGGACAAGGGACAACCAACCTTACCTTACCAACTCCTCAGCCTCCAGAGAGAGCTACTTCCTGTATACTCATGGCTATATACCTTTCTGTGCCCTGCCATCTTACTTCCTTTCTCTGCCCAGCTTCATCACTTCCTCTTTCCACCTAGCTCTATCACATCCTGTTTGTCTGTCCAGACCTCCAGACTTCTTTATTTTATTTTATTTTACAATACAATTCATTTCTATATATCAGCCACGAATTCCCTTGTTCTCCCCATCCTACCCCTCTCCCCTTCCCCACAGCCCACCCCCCCACTCCCCCCACCTCCAGGGCAAAGCCTCCCCTGAGGACTGAGATCAACCTGGTAGACTCAGCCCAGGCAGGTCCAGTCCCCTCCTCCCAGGCCGAGCCTAGCGACCCTGCATAAGCCCCAGGTTTCAAACAGCCAACTCATGCAATGAGCACAGTACTGGGTCCCACTGCCTGGATGCCTCCCAAAGAGATCAAGCCAATCAACTGTCTCAGCCATTCAGAGGGTGCGATCCAGTTGGGGGCCCCTCAGCCATTGGTTCATAGTTCATGTGTTTCCATTCATTTGGCTATTTGTCCCTGTGCTTTGTCCAACCTTGGTTTCAACAATTCTCACTCATATAAACCCTCCTCTTTCTCGCTAATTAGACTCCTGTATCTCCACCCGGGGCCTAGCCATGGATCTCTGCATCTAGATCCCTCAGTCATTGGATGGGGTTTCTAGCACGACAATTAGGGTGTTTGGCCATCCCATCACCAGAGTAGGTCAGTTCCGGCTGTATCTCAACCATTGCCAGCAGTTTATCGTGGGGGTATCTTTGTGGATTTCTGTTGGCCTCTCTAGCACTTTGTTTCCTCCTTTTCTCATGTGGTCTTCATTTACCATGGTCTCCTATTCCTTGTTCTCCCTCTCTGTTCTTGATCCAGCTGGGATCTCCCACTCCCCCAAGCTCTCTTTCCCTCGACCCTTGCCCTTCATTACTCCCACTCATGTCCAGGTTGTTCATGTAGATCTCATCCATTTCTCCATCATTGGGCGATCCCCGTGTCTTTCCTGGGGTCCTGTTTTCCAGGTAGCCTCCCTTGTGATGTGAGTAGCAGACCTCCAGATTTCTATGGTTAACTAGCACTGGGATTAAAGGTGTGTGCCACCATGCCTGGCGCTGTTTCCAGTGGCCTTGAACTCACAGAGATCTGAATGGATCTCTGTCTCCTGAATGCTAGGATTAAAGGCATGTGTTACCACTACCTGACCTCTATGTTTAATATAGTGGCTGGATTTTTCCTCTCATCCCCAGATAAGCTTTATTGAGTGCACAAATAAAATATCACCACATTTCCCCCTTTTTGTCTAAAATAAAAAAGGTGTAACTAATATGAGAAAAACTATATTCAATGAGTACAATAACTATATACAATATATATAGGCAGCACATATAACAACAATACAAATAAGATATAATAAAGGGAGAAATTAGTTAAAAGAGAATTTTTTCCCACATTAAAAAATGGGAAACAATTTTACAATGTAGGGATTTTGGTCTCTGTTTGATAACACATTAAACAGTCTGAAAATGGAACAATTAAATGAGAGGATAAGTAATGATGGGATTTACATAATGTCAATTATGATATTATTTGTTTTGTCACTTTTGTTTTATTTTTTAAAAGTTTGGATAATTTTAGTGCCAAAATAAAAGTGGCAGAAAAACTTGTTAAAACAAATCATAGACAAATTCAGACCCAGACAGTAGAATTTAAAGGTGAACCTATCTCAACATTGAATTATATGGTTACAGAGAAACAGCCTAAGGTTTTCAAACACCCAAACTTAATCTATCTGGCAACCTCACAGGAACTGCCAAATGCTCAAGGCTGTGTATGAGATAACTGGACCCATGTAGAAATGTTAGATTTGATGAGATTTACAGAAGCTATAGTCTCATATGGTATACATTCTCCATTTGTAATGCAGATGTTAAACTTGTGGTCAACTTATAATAGAATTATCCGTCAAGACTGGAAAGATTTGATTACAGCTGACCTAGAGGCTGGTCCACAGTTACAATGGAAGACCTGGCAGAAAGAGGAGGCTAAGACTAAATAACAATGATGCAAGGCTAGAAGTATGGAAATTTCCCAAGATCAATTTTTTGGAGAAGGTGATTATGTTGATATACAAAGACAATCTTAATATAATGACCACACCCTAATTCTCTGCTACATGACAGCCAGAAATGCTTGGGACAGAATTGATGAAGTAGAAAAGAAAATTGATTCATTTACAAAAGTTATACAAGGCCCAAAAGAAACCTTCACTGATTTCTTACAAAAGCTGTCTTCAGTAGTAAATAGAAAGATACCAAATTCAGAAATTAGACAGATAATAACTGAATCTTTGGCTTTTGAAAAATGCTAATGTGCAGTACAAAAGGGTTATTAGGTCATTAAAGGCAAGATCAGTACCCTTGGAGGAATAGGACTGAGATACAATTAATATTGAATCTCATCACATGATGATGCTTGGAAAGGAGAGGTGATTTGCAGAGGTTTGAAGAAAAATAATAATGCCAGATACTTTAATTGCAGTAAGCAAGGTCACCTAAAAAGGGACTGTGAACAGGGCATTCATCGAAGCAATGTTTTTTCAAGGAACAATGGCAACAGAACACAGCTCTCTTCTTGATTATGCAGAAGATGTGGTAAAGGCAAACATTGGACTAATGAATGTATATCAACAAGGAACAGACAGGGTAATCCTTTAGCTTTACCATCAGGAAAATCCCTGAGGGACCTCTCATTCACCCCCATAACAAATTTAGTTGAATCCTTTCCTGCCATCATAGAAGAAACCCCTTCCCAGAGCAATTAAATAAGCAAATGAGTATTGTAAAACACCATAATATTTGGAGTGATAGAACAGCTATAGCAGAAAGAATAAAAAAAATCAGGAAACACCATAAAGTGTTTTTTTTAAACTTCTATAAATGAACAAAGACATAAAATTAAAAATACGAATAAATGTTGTTCTCATTAAAGGACTTGTAGACATAGGTGTGGATTGAACAATAATTGCACCAGAATCTTGTAATACAAATTGGCCTCTTCAGGAGGTAAATGTTCGGGTGTCAGGGATTGCAACACAAATGGTCTTTATGTAGTCCTAATTTAATTAAAAATTAAAGTTGGTTTTAGAGTTAGAATGTGGCTCTCTCCTTCTCTAAACCCAAGCATGCTTGTTAAAAGGAAAATTCAAAATCTCTGTATCATGTCAGAAGAGTTACCTGATATGGGACAGAAGTAAAACCAAAATTAAGGAACTATCCATTACCATTAATCTCATAAGTCTTTTTTTTTTGACCCTTTAAAACTTTTCTTAAGGTATAGAGTTTATATCAAAATTTAAAAGATTATTATTTTATTTTTTATTTTCTTGGTTTTTCGAGACAGGGTTTCTCTGTATAGTTTTGTTCCTGTCCTGGATCTAGCTCGTTAAACCAGGTTGTGCTTGAACTAATAGCGATCTACCTGGCTCTGCCTCCCAAGTGCTTGGATTAAAGGCATGTGCCACCACTGCCCATCAAAATTTATAAGAATTACATACATACTTTTAAACTTTTGTCATGATATTAATGGTCATATAGAACACTAACTAATTCTAGAAAAAAAGGCTTCTTCTAGCTTCCTGTACATGATTTCAGGTTTGAGTTCCTATCAGTTTTCTGCAGGCAACCATGACTGTGCCTAACAGCAACTTTGAAGTCTCCAAAAAGATGGGGCCCTACAATGACGATTCCATTAGGATGATGATAATACCACTAAGCTGACAAAAAAAGATTGGCTTTGGAGTACAAACTGCTTAGGACAATTTTGAGATGGCTCACTGAGATGATCCAGCATCACAGATTATTTGAGCAAGGACTTGAGACAAGCCCTGTACTTTCACATTATGCAGAGACTGGACAAAAAATGATACAGCTACCTCTCCCAGGACTTGACTATTAACTCAAAAGTTTTCCTCTGATCCCCAGATAAGCTTTATTTTTGGAGTACACAAATAAAATATCACAACACATGTGTGCGTGTGTCTGTGTATGTGTGTGTGTATATCTATCTGTCTGTCTGTGTTTATCCATCTGATTGTGTGTGTATGTCCATCCTTCCATGTGGGGGGTGTTGAGTCTTTCTGTATGTGTCTGTGTGGTGGTCTGTCCATCTATGTGTTTACTTCCATTTGTTTGTCTCTCTGTCCATGAGTGTGGTGTAAGTTCATCTTCCATCTGTCTGTCTGTCTGGAAATCCATCTTCTATTTGTCTGTGTATCTGTCTATGTGTAAATCCATTTACACATAGACATCGGTCTCTGTGTGGGTAAATCCATCTTCCATGTTTGTCATCTGTTTGTGTGTCTGTGTGTAGGTGTGTTGATTTATCTATGTGTCTGCCTGTGTATCCATCCCTCTGCATGTATGTCTGTACATATGTCTGTCCATCTGTCATTGTGTGTGTATGTGTACATCCATTTTTCTGCCTGTGAGTGAGTATGTGGGTCTGCCTATTGTTATATGTTCCATCTGTCTGTGTGTCCATCTGTCTATCTCTGTGTGTGTTTGTTCATCTGCATATGTTCACCTGTTTGTGTTCATGTCTGTCCATCTCTGTGTAGGTGTATTCATCTCTGTGTGTGTCTGTTTGTCTTTGTGCATCCATTTGTCTGTGCATCTATCCATTTGTGTGCATGTCTGTTCATCTGTCTGTTTGACCATCTGTCTGTCTGTCTATGTGTCTGTGTGCATGTCTGTCCATCTTTGTGCATTCATCCATCTGTGTGTTTGTCTATCCATCTGTCTTTCCATCTATCTTTCTGTCTGCCTGTCTGTCCATCTGTCTGTGTGTCCATTTGTCTGTCTGTTCCTCTATCTATGTATATGACTCTGTGTTTGGGGATTCCATCTGTCAGTCTGTATACCTGTCTGTGTTTTGGGTTTTTGTCTGTTTGGGGTGTCCATCTATGGGGTGGTTCTGTCTTGGAGGGGGTCCATCTGTAGGAATCTATCTATGGATATGTGCATCCATCCTTGGGTCTCTGGGTCCATCTGTAGCTCCATCTGTGTGCCTGTTGGTCCACCTCTGGGGCCCACCATCTTTGGGTCTGTCTGTGGTTCTGTCTGTCTGCATGTGTGTGGATCCATCCATCTGTGGGGGGCGGGGCTCCATCTGTGTGCAGAACCATCTGTCTGTATGCAATTCTGTCCATCCATGTGCATGTCAGTGTTCCTATGTACACGTCTGGTTGTTTATCAGTTTGTATGTGTGTGTCTGTCTATGTGACTGTCCATCTGTGTATTCATTTGTCCATGTGTCTATCAGTGTTGCATCCATCTGCCTGTGTTTCTGTCCATATGTTTTTCCTTTCATCCATGTGTTTGGGGGCTCCATGTGAGTGTGTGGAGGGTCTGCCTGTGCGTGAGTGTGTCTGTCTAAGTGTGTCTGTCTGAATCTATATGTCCATCTATGTGTATGTTTGCCTGTGTCTCTTCTGTCTATCTATGGGCAGGTTGGTGGGTCCATCTGTCTATATGTTGGTCCAATTGTCTAAATGTGGGTCCATCTGTCTATATGTGGGTTAATCACCCTGTGTATGTATGTCTTTGTTTGTCAGTCCATCTGTGTGGTGGTTTGAAAGAAAATTGCACCCAAAGGGAATAGCACTATCATGAAGTGTGGTCTTATTGGAGGAAGAGTGTCACTGTAGGAGTGACTTTGAGGTCTCCTTTGCTCAAGCTTCCTTCAAGGTGATAGTCAGTCTGCTGCCTCTGGTCAAGATGTAGCCATCACTACATCTGCCTGCACATCACCATGCTTCCTGTCATAATGCTAATGGACTGAATCTCTGAAACTATAAGCCACCACCTCAATTAAATATTTTTATTTATAAGAGTTGCCACAGTCATGGTGTCTCTTCATAGCAATAAAAAACCTTAAGACAATCTGCCCGTGTGTTCATCTGTGTCTGTCTGTCCATCTGTCTCTGTGTGGGGGTGTGTCTTTGTGAGTGGGTGGGTCTGCTTGTGTGTGGGTAGGTGAATCTGAAAATTGCTTGGTCTATCTGTGAGTTGGTGGGTCTATCTGCATGTGTGTCTGTGTCTGTCTGTGTGTCTTTCAGTTCATCCATCCATGTGTCTGTCTCTGTGTATCTCCTATCTATATGTATATGCTTGTCTATTCATGTAGGGGGGAGGGGTCCATCCTTCCATGTATCTATGTATGGGCCCATCCATTAGTGTGTCTCTCTCTGTCTATCTGTGTGTCTCTCCATCCATGTGTGTGTAAGTCCATCTTCCATATGTCTATGTGTGTGTGTGTGTCTGTGTGTGGGCCTGTCCATCCGTGTGGGTCCATCTGTTTGGGGAGGTGTTTCCATCTGTCCAAGAATGTGTGTCTGTCCATCCAGGAGTGTGTGCCTCTCCATCTGTCCATCCATGATTGTGTCCACAGGTCTCTCTATCCATCTGTGGGTCCATGTGTCTGTCTGTAGGTGTCTCCATCCATCTGCATGTATGTCTGTATATGTGTGGGTCCACCAGTCCATGTGTATATGTGTATGTACATCTGTCTATGTGTGTGTCTTTATATGCCCATCTGTCCCTGTGTGTGTATGTATATGTCCATCTGTCTACCAATGGATATCTGGTTCTGCCTCTGAGTATGTGCTGCATCTGTCTGTGTGTCCCTCTGAGTGTCCATCTGTTTCTGTCTGTGTGTCCATCTTTCTGTCTATTCATCTGTCTCTGTGTGTATGTCCATCTCTGTAGGTACATCTGTTTGTGTTCATGCCTGTCCATTTCTGTGTATTTCTGTTCATCAGTGTGTGAGTGTCTGTCTGTGTACATCTATTCCTCTGTGTGCATGTCTGTCTTTGTGCATCCATCCTTATATCTGTTTGTGTGCCTGTGTTTATGTCCATGTGTTTGCAGGGGTTCCATCTGTCCATCTGTGTGTTTGGGTTCCATCTGTGTGTTTGGGTTCTATCTGTGTGTTTGGGAGTTCTGTCTGTATGTTTGGGGGATTCTGTCTTTGTTGGGGGCTCTGTATTGTGAGAGTCTTGTTTGTGGGTCTGTGGGGTGGATCCGTGGGTCTGTGAGACTATCTGTGGGTCCCTCAATGTGTCCATCCATCTGTGTGTGCATCCATCAGTCAATGTCCCTATCTGTCTATCCATGTGCACGTCTCTCCTTCTGTGTGCCTGTCTTATCTTTCTTTTTTCTAAGTCTATCTGTGTCTTCCCACCCATGTATCCATTTGTCCATGTGTCTGTCTGTGTGCAAACATCCATGTGTCTGTGTGTCCTTTTGTCCATGTGTTTTGGGTTCTATCTGTGTGTGGTGGGGTCTTTCTCTGTATACTGGATCCATTCATCTCTGTGCATGTGGGTCTGTCCATCTGTGAGCATGTGGGTCCATCTGTCTATATGTGTACCTGTCTCTCCATCTGTGTGTATGCCTGTCCATCCATCCATGTGTATGCCTATCTGTGTGTCTGTCCATTCAAGTGTATGTATGTCCATCTGTGTATCTATCCTTGTATCTGTCTGGATGTGTGTCTGTATGTCTATATGTGCCTATCTTCCCATTGTTGTACATATCAGTTCATGTGTATGTCCATCTGTTTGTTTGTGTGTCTGTCTATCCATCTGTGTGTCTATGTACATGTATGTCTGTGTGTGTATATGTACATCCATGTGGGGGTGTCTCTCTCTCTCTCTCTCTCTCTCTCTCTCTCTCTCTCTCTCTCTTTCTCTCTCTCTCTCTCTCTCTCTGTGTGTGTGTGTGTGTGTGTGTGTGTGTGTGTGTGTGTGTGTGTTCATCTGTTTGTATGGGTATGCCATATGGGTCCCTCTGTCTCTGTGTGACTCTGTGTGTGTGTCCATCTGTCTGTATGTCCATTTGTCTGTGAGTAGTTTTATACCTTATGTGTAGGTATATTCTGTCTCTGTGGGATTGTCTGCATGCATGTGAGCCTGTCTGTGTGTGGAGTCTATATGTGAGGGGTCTATGTATGTGTGGGCATATACCTATGTGAGGAAGGTCTGCCTATGTGAGGTGTCAGTGAGGGGACTCTGTATAATGCTGGGGACAGATCTGTCTTTGGGAGGGTATGTCTGTCTGTCTATGGGTCTGTCTATCCATGTGTCTATCTTTCCATGTGTCTGTTTTTGTGTTCATATGTATCCTTATCTTTCAAATTGAGTACTTGCCAAATGATTGTTATGTATGTGGGTTTATTCTATTTAAAAAACTCAGTCCATTTGTTAAAAGAGAAGCAAGCTTCTATCCAAATTAGTCTAGATTCCAACACATGGCTTACTACACTATATTAAACATTTCCCTGTTTTGTGCAGAATTCTCTAGTTTTAATTTTTGACATTGTTACATTAAGTCAACTGCACAAGTATTTTGCCTCTAAGGGTGTGTTATACATTTTACAAAATATGTGAGATCCTTTTTTGTTCCTTGGATGTGTTCAAGTCTACTGACAGAAAATATTCAAGTAGGAGACTGTTTATCGAGACAGAAGCAGTTCTTTCACTTCACACAGATATAATTAACTTGAGTTTCCTTGAAAAACATTCCTTAACCATAGTAGCTAACATTCACATCTGTCAAAAACTGACATACCTTTATCAAGAAATATTCAGAGTAAATTTGCTTTCCATTCTCTTGTGTGCCATTCGTCAATTCTTATTCTATTTATCTTGAATATATTAAAGGGCTTTGAAGCATATGCCATATATATTTTTTCAATAAAAGAATACTTTTTCTACATGAATGGAGATGAAAATTTATCAAAATACTTTTGTGTGAGTCAAAAAAATTTTAATCCAAATAATGTTAACAGTATTGAAGTTTACTGTAACCTTCAAAATTAATTCTAATTATTAGCATGCCTGGTTATTGCTTCCTTCTCATGTCCCAAAGTATAATTTGATGATATTAAATATTAACAGTAACCTTTTCCCTTTTCTAAAAATATAGAAAATAAACACCAAAATAATTAATTCTCATGAAGACAAATAATTTGACCTATATTTTAACTGAAAGTAGACCTATATTTTAACTGAAATTTAGGTAAAACATCCAATACCTCTACCATTTCAGTAAACATGTACTAACTATTTTGAAAGATGTGAGAATCCTTAGCTTTTTATGGTTTTCTCCAGGTCAAACTGCCCTGTTTTTTTTTTTTTTGTTGTTGTTGTTGTTCATTTTAAAAAATGTATGTTGTGCATTTTTTTTTGCATGTAGGTAGAGTGGAAGGATACATGCATGCCATGACATAAGATTGGTAGTCAGAAGGCAATCTGATAAAATTGATTTTCTCATTCCACTATATGGGTCACAGGGATCCAACTTGGGTCATTTAAGAATGGCAGCAAGAACCTGTAACTACTGAATCATTTGGTTTACCATATTTTAACTCTTTAGTGGATTTCAGTAATGCTTTGATTCTGAAGTAAAATATACTTGCCTCTATTTGATACATTGTTTTCTTTAAAGATGTATATAGCTTCTCTCTCTCTCTCTCTCTCTCTCTCTCTCTCTCTCTATATATATATATATATATATATATACACACACACACACACACATACATTTTATAAACACAAACACACACATGTAGAGATGTAACTGTTTAAATGTATATACATGTATAAACTAAAGCAACTTTACCTAACTTGAAACAGATATTGTAAGATGTTAATAGTTTATTTCTCATAGATACTAGTTCAAGCAAATGGTTATACCAAACCGGCATTTTATAATAGCTTATTAAAATATGTACTTTTGTCAAATGTATAATATGTAAATGTAGCCTCATTTTCTTATGGAATATACACAATTTTAGTTTGAAATTTCAAAAAGCTGTATGTAATCTTAGTATTCAATGGAAATAATTTTACTTGCTTTTTGAGACAGGGGTTCTCTCTGTAACAGTGCTGGTTGTCCTATGACTTGATTGGGGGAATGTCTTTCTGTATGCTGTGAATATGAGTTGCTCTGACTGGTTGAAAAATAAAGCTGTTTGGCCTATGACAAGGCATCTTAGAGACAGGTGGAAAATTCAAAGAGAGAGCCAGGAAGAAGGCGGGAGAGATGCCAGCCAGCTGCCCAAGGAGCAACATGTAATGGGATGCAGGTAAAGCCTTGGAACATGTGGCAATACATAGATTAATAGTTATGGGCTAATTTAAGCTATAAGAGCTAGCTAGCAAACAGTTTGTGCCATGGCCATGCAGTTATAATTACTATAAGCCTCTGTGGGATTACTTGGGGGACACGAGAGGGAGAGATTTGTCCGACCACAGGTTGGCTGGGACACAAGGAAACATCCAGCTACAGTAACTCACTGTAGACCAGGCTAGCCTCAAACTCACAGAGATCCAGCTGCCTCTGCCTCCCACATGCTGGCAATAAAGTTGTACAATACCACTGCCTGACAATATTTTTATTTTAAAATTTTATTTTCTTTTTAAAAAGAAGAGGTTTTTTTTTTTTTTCCAATGTGACAGTATTGGGAAGAAGGACTGAAAGTTGCAGACATAATCCTTTTAAGTCCCTCTTCAAGGTTTAAATGGGGTAGAGTTTAAATAGAAAACAAGATCTTTACATGAATATGAAGTCCTGCAAGGTGTGCTTTTTATTATCTCAAGTGAAAGTCTCCCCTGCAAGGAAATATGATTAGCTATAAATCTTTTTTTAGTAGACAGTTATTTTGTCAGCTCCAGGACTTCACCCACTGAGATAACTACTGAAGAAAATCTAATTTCTTGTGGTATCCTCTTTCAAAAGTTTAATAGTCAAAGTGGGAAGCACAACTTTATCTTTAGAATAGTTTCATTCCCGTTAACTATGGATGGCCAGCATTTTTTCTTAATGAATCTCTCATTGTTTGTTCATAGAATGCATTCATGGGTTATCAGGTTAAATACTGTGTTCATATCAACAAGACCTTAAGTAAATCTGGAAAAAGAGAAATTAATCTTATTCTAAAACACCTAAGTTTGCAAAGCTTCTCAGACATACAGGAAAGGATTTCTAAGAAGAAAATTACAGGAAAAGTATAGTTAAAAACACTAATTTTAATGGTAGCTAAAGAACTCTCAATTTCAATGTTTAAGAAAATTCGGAAAAGCAGAACATGGTTTTGGGTGACTCTAAGGTTTACCTCTAGTACTCATAGATTTGGTGGAGATACCTTGCTCTCTCAATTTGTGTTGTTGTATATCAATGTTTTAATGTCAAATAAAAAAGATGTAAGTTTCTGTGTAATCAGAAGTTTTCCTGTGACCTGCCCAGCCAGTGGTTGGGACAAATTCGCTCCCACTCACACTCCTCAAGTAAACACACAGAGGTTTATATTAATTATAACTGTACAGCCATTTGCTTAGGATTATTACTTCTAGCCCTTATACTTAAATTAACCCATAATTCTTATATATGTTAGCCATGTGGCTTGGTACCTTTTCTCAGTTCTGCCTTGTCATCCTGCTTCCTCTGTGTCTGGCTGATGACTTATGACTCAACCATTCTTCTTTCCAGAATTCTCCTTGTCTGCTTACCCCACCTATATTTCCTGCTTGGATACTGTTCAATCAGTGCTTTATTTATTAATCAATCATTGTAACACATATTCCCAGCATACAGAACAACATCTTACAGTGCTTCCCCTTTTCTGTCTAATCAAAATGGAAGATATTAACTTTAACATAGTAAAATTATATATAACAAAACAGTTATCAAGCAAGAATTACAGTTATAATATCTAGTCTATTTGTATTTGGGGAAAAAAATGAAAATATTCTATTTATCCTATATTTGTAATTCTAAAGTTTCATATTTATCTTTTATCATAACCAAGAAAAATTATAATTATAACAATCTAGTCTTCAACTATATCAAAGACCCCAGAAGGATATTATATTAACTAAGTAAACAAGAAATGCATTGTAAGGAACTTCCAAAATTCTGAAAATGACAGAGACAGCCGCCTGCCTGGACAGTTACCCAAAGTTCCTCTGCAACATTGCAGCATCCATTCTTCAGCCTACAAGCCTAGAGTCTCTTACTTTTTCCTGCATCTTATAGAATATATGGCAGTCTCCTCTGCAAAGCAGAAACCTGAAGGACCATTTTGTCTTGTTTTTGCAAATTCAGTGGTCATTTTCCTATGCATCCTGCATGTCTAGTTTATACAACATATTATCAAGCAGTTGATGCAAGGGCATTTTTTTTTGCCCAGTGGCTAAGATTTGCCACAAAGAAAACAACCTCCATAATGAGTTTTTTCAGTGTCTATTACCTTCTCTGAAGTAGATTGGTGCTGCCAGGACCAGACATGTCTCAATGTTCAGGAAGTCAAATTTCTTAAAACATTTTAAGTGCCATATTCTGTAGGTCTTCGAAGTGTTTGAACATTACCTACCTAATTGAAACATATCTCTGTATACCTATAAAACTCAACTAACATGACTATAAGTTTGATTATCACAGATGACTAGTTATTAGTCTGTATTTATCAACTGTATACAATTTCAAATGAGTTACATAAACATAATATCTTAAATGAGAGTAGAAATATATATACAGTATAGCAAAATTAACTTTAAATTTGTTATAAGCAAGAATCAATAGCAATTTAAAACATTTTACAAAAGTTGTTGCTCTTTAAAAGTAGATTCAATAATCTACCCTTTTAATTTCTCATATCTATATCCTATCCCCCTTTTTCTTTAGAAAGATATTTACTATAACCAATAACAATTTGTAACCAATCTCTAAACAAAGATAAATATCCATAATCCATATTTTGGGAATGTGGGTGTAGTGTTCCAGGCTACTTCTTGCTGATAGGGGGCACTGGTAGTCTGAAGGGGATCCTGAGAAAATTCAAGATAATGGTCAAGTCTTGAGAAGACCAGCTATAATCTTTGTTGACATGTACCATCTGTTAAGGTTCAGGAGGTCTTCCTTTATCAAATCTGATCCATCTTAACCTGGAACAAATCCATAGCCTCTTGTTTCCTGTGGAAACAAAAGCAGAGCCTAATTTCTAAAGCAGCATATGCTTAAATCCAAATTTTGAAGTCAAGATACATTTAAAATACATATATTGGTTTAACCTAGCAGCTTTTATAATCAAATATCTCTCTTCAGTTAAAAATTCTCAAGAAAATATAATCCAGACACTCTGTGTGATTTCCATCTTTATGTGTCTTCTTTTTATATTACTTTTACTTTCTCCTTAAATACTTTATTTTTGAAAACCATTTCTTTATATAGCTGTCTATATTTATTTATTTTCTTCTCTCTTCCAAGCCTACATACATTTTTCCACACACTGTAAATTATTTAGTCTTATTGCATTTGAATCTGCCTTATTATGAATCTATTGCTTTAAACTGCAGTGGTTAGTACTGAAGTGGCAGCCTTGGCTGCTCACTTTGCCCACCTCAGCTCCCCAATTTGACAGAACTATGTTTCCTGCGAGCTCTGAGAACCATGTTTACCACCAGCTCTGGGAAGCAGTGGGTCTATGCTACTATCCAGTAGCATGTAGCCCCAAAACCTTTTCTTTCTTTCCTTTTTTTGTCTGTATTAGTAAAAACTGTATCTACCATGCACCATTCTGCACAGCTTGCAGATGCCACTGTGTACAGTGGCAGGAATTCACCATACTTCACTCAAGCTCATATACCTTGAACCCACCACACAGTAGCTCAAGTCTGCATACCATGGTGCCTCTGTACCTTGGCATCTCTATATCTTGACCCAAATCAGACATGAAGTAAAAAGGTGTCTTTGGCTCTATTATTGTGTGTTTAGAAGCCCTTTCTAAACTCATTTGGCCTCATGGAAACTCAAGAGCCCCACACTGTTATGCCAAATGTAGTCAGATGTTTCTCCAGTCCTGCCCATCCCTGCAGTCAGGATGAATCTCTCCCACTGGCACCCCCCAAGTAAACACACAGAGGTTTATATTAATTATAACTGTGCAGTCATCCGCTCAGGCTTAGTTAATGGCTAGCTCTTCCACTTAAATTAACCCATAATTATTATATATGTTTAGCCACATGGCTTGGTAACTTTTCTCAGTTCTGCCTTGTCATCTTGCTTCCTCTGTGTCTGGCTGGCAACTCCTGAATCAGCCCTTGTCTTCCCAGAGTTCTCCTCATCTGCTTACCCTGCCTATACTTTCTACCTGGCTACTGGCCAATTAGCATTGTATTTATCAACCAATCAGAGCAATACATATTCACGGCATATAGAACTATATCCCGCAGTATTTCTATTTCATCAGTTTCCTTTTTTTTGAAAATAGATTCTTTTCTCAAATAACTTATCCTGATTATAGCTTCGTGTCCCTCCACTCCTCTCAGTTCCTTGCCAACTCCCCTTCCCTCTGAATCCACTCCCTTTCTGTCCCTTATTAGAAAAGAATAGGATTCTAAATGACAACAATCAACAAGACAAAATGAATTATAATAAGATGAAGCAAAAACTATCATATCAAAGTTAGACATAATAACTGAACAGGAGGAAAGATTCCCAAGATCAGGCAAAAGAATTAGAGACCTACCATCCTTGCAGTCAAGAATCCCATAAAAATATTAAGCTAATAGGTATAATATAAATATAGAGGACATGGTGAAGACCCATATAGGCCCTGTGCTTGCTGCTTCAGTCTCTGCATGCTCATAAGCATCTTAAGTAATTGCCTCAGAGGGCCTTATTCTCCTGCTATCCTCCATTCCTCTGGCTCTTACAATCTTCCTGCATTCTCTTCAGTAAGATTCCCTGAGTTCTGAGGTGAAGTATCTGATGGAAATCTTCCATTTAGACTCTCTCTGTATGTAGCATCTCGCTATAGGTCTCTGTATCTGTTCCTATCTGCTCCCAGAGCAAGCCCCTCTGATTAGGGCTGAATAAGGCAATGATCTACAAGTACAGCAGAATATCATTAGGAGTCATTTTATTAATATTTTTGACCTCTAGCATTTGGTTTTACTCTAGGTGTTTGGGCTATATAGTCTCTGGTTCTTGGTTACCCAAGCAGTGTGGGTATGACTTCCTTCTTATGGAATGGACCTTAAATCAAATTGGACATTAGTTAGCTATTCCCACAAGTTCTGTTTTACCATTGCCCTAGCATATTTTGCATGCAGGCATGCTTGTAGATCAAAAGTTATGTGACTGGGTTGGTGATTGTCTTAGTTATTATTTCTATTGCTGTGACCAAACACCATTGCCAAAGAGCAAGTTGGGGAGGAAAGAGCTTACTAGGCTTCATCATTGTTATTTATCACTGTAGGAGGTCGGGAAAGGGCCATAAACAGAGCAGGAGTTGATTCAGAATCCATGGAGGGAAGCTACTTACTTGATTGCTTCTCATGGTTTACTCAACCCACCTTCTTCTTTCTTCTTCTTCTTCTTCTTCTTCTTCTTCTTCTTCTTCTTCTTCTCCTCCTCCTCCTCCTCCTCCTCCTCCTCCTCCTTCTTCTTCTTCTTCTTGTTTTTAGGCATTTTTTCTCTGTGTCATATCCTCGATTCCTGTCCTAACAGTCACTCTGTAAACCAGGCTGGCCTGAAACTCACAGAGATATGCCTACTTCTGCCTTCTGAGTGCTGGAATTCAAGGTGTGTGCCATCACCACCTGTCTCAGTGCACGTTTTTATAGAACGAAGGAACAGCAACCCAGCAATGCAGGGATGGTAGCAAACCATGGGCTGGGACCTCCCACACTGATCACTAAATAAGATAATGCCTTACAGCTGGATTGGATAGACATTTCCTCAGCTGATGCTCTTAATGACTCTAGATTATGTCAAGCTGACACATAAAACCACCCGGTACAGCTGACTGCTTGTCAACTTGAGACACAAATGAATCTCTATTAGACCACAAGCCTTCCACTTTTATTCATCCCCAAGATCTTTAATAACTTTAAAAGTCTTGAATTCTTTGAAAATTCAAACACATTATAATTTTAGTTCCTTTATAATAGCTAATCTCTTTTAAAATCTAGTCTTTTAAAATTCAATTCTCTCTACTGTGGGCTCCAGTAAAATACTTTCATACTTCAAGAGGGATCTGCTTACTGACTCACTTCTCATGGCTTGTTCAGCCGACCATAGAGAATCCAGGATGAGCAGCCCAGGGATAGCACCAACCTCCATAGGCTAGGCCCTCTCCCATTCATCATTGAATAAGAAAATACCTTAAAACTGGGTCTCACAGAGACATTTCCTCAGGTGAGGATCCTTCCTCTAATGATTCTAGCTTGTGTCAAGTTGACACATTAACCACCCAACCCAGTACATTGACCGTGTTTCCTTCTCCTTAGCCTGCAGATTACCTTCCCTCACCAAGAAGACTAGAATGGAAGAGTGAAGGATGTCCATTTATATAGGCACCACCTGCACTTTCTATATTCAATGAGTTGTGTGAGTGTTGTCCTCCACATTGGGACCCTGCTGTTTGCTTATAGAGAACATCCCATTTTATTAGCAACAGCCTGGGTTGTTTGGAGATTTACATAAGACCCTATTGGCCAACAACTCAATTGAATGCAGCGCAATTTTATTATTGGACTATTGGACACATTGGTAACAAGAGATGACCTGTTGAAACCCCATATCCCCCATTACTAGGCGTTCTCGCTAAGGTCACCCACATATATTTCAGGAAGTTTCCATTTTACTAGATTTCCACACAATTCTCCAAATGTACCCCTATTTCAGACTTTTCTCTCCACACACACACTCTCTCCACCCATCTCTCCACAGCCTACCCCAAGTCTGCCCTTAAAATCTATTGTATTTCCCTGTCCCAGGGAAATTGCTTCTCCCGCTTTCCAAATTTCTGCTCTTTACCTAACCTCTCTGGATTACGGTTTAGTTATCAGTTAACAGCAAATATCCATTTCTAAGTGAGTACATACAATGCAATATTTATATTTCTGGGTTTGGGTTACCTCACTTAGGATAATGTTCACTTTATTCATGTAACCATTACCCTCTGCTTACATATATAAAGTGGTACTGAAATAAATAACTTTAGAAATAAAGCTATAACTGAAAATAATACAATTTCATGTAATTACTTTCAAATTTGAAATACATATTTGCAAATACCTGTCTGTTTTACCCAAAGGTGGGTACCATGTCTCATGAATAGGCTTTAAAGGCTGTATTTGATACATTTTCTCATTTATTTAATGTTATTTGCTATTTCATCTGTAAGTAAGTATAGATAATTATGGTCAATTTATGTAACCATTTTCATCAAGTATGACTTATGTATACTTTAAATAGAAAATATTTTATTAATGAATGAGGACAATTTGTTTTACAATTCAAGAAGAAACAGCATCATGGTATAGAACTATATGTGTTGAAGCAAAACTATATTAATCTTATATGTACAGCATCTTCATTAAATGATTACTTGGTCCATTGGGGCTTATGCTCCTTTCAATTTTTCAAAATATGTGGGAAGTGAATTTGACTTGAAATACACCATATTTTTATGCATAAATTATAGTTTTAACTAAGAGAAAATAGCAATGATTTCAAAGTATGCCTCTAATAAAGTGTGTTGAATAAACTTTACAGAAAAACCAGTTAGAGTTAGATCATTTATGAGTGCTCTGTACATTTGTATTAACCATTTTTTTCTCGGCTCATTGACTTTCTAATACATAGTTCATTTTCATTTTTGAATTTAAGCCCTCAACTCTGATACACTAAATATACCACATACTTCCAAGATTGGTTCTTCCCTTCAACATTATTGCCTCAGTTTGTTACTTCTAAGTTCTGAAATGTTTTTATAATCCCTTATTATTTGTTACCTGTACAATATTAGGCCTTTCTCCTTAGCTTTGAAATTTTTACAAATTATTACAAGTGTTATGTTGGAATCCTAAAACAATAAACCAGAATATAGTTCATTACAAAATGCATGAGTGTGAGTCTGACACCTATGTCTCTCCAAAGAAATTTAATGCATATATTTCATCATTGTGTACCAAAGGATAGAGGTTTTAAACTCTTTAACTTTTACTTATACAAAATTTGTTCTTCACCCTTTGTTCAAGCATGTGTAGTGAAAAAATAAAGCCTAAGATTCATTTGCCTCCTTGAAGAGGCTATTTGTGAAATTTCTTTTAAAAGTGAGAATAGGGAAGGAACATGTTGTTATTGATATTTTATGAACAAATGGTATGGTATATTAAATGTTAAAATATGAAGTAAAACTCAAACTTTTAATATAATTTTATATATATATATATATATCACAAAGTTGGCAGGATTTATTCTTGCATAGGCCTTTTTTAGGTAATGACAGCTACTGCAAGTTCTTCAGTACAATGTGCATGTCACATCTAAAAGATTATTTCTCAGTTATCTCCATATTTTGGCTCTTAAATTTTTTCTACCCCTTCTTCCATGATTCTTTCTGAGACTCTGAATGGAAGCTTATATTGGTTTATTACTGAGGGCTGAGTAATTAAAAGTCACTTATCAATATTTTGATCATTAATGAGTGTCTGCATTAACTACTGCTCACTGCAAAAGGTAGCTTCTTTGAACAAGGTTAAGAGCATCTTTTTTTTTTTTGGGTTTTCGAGACAGGGTTTCTCTGTGTAGCTTTGTGCTTTTCCTGGAACTCACTTGGTAGCCCAGGCTGGCCTCGAACTCACAGAGATCCACCTGGCTCTGCCTCCCGAGTGCTGGGATTAAAGGTGTGTGCCACCAACGCCCGGCAAGGTTAAGAGCATCTTATTAACATTGTCTGTTGTCTGCCAGATCAGTGGAAGGTGTTTCATCCAACAGCAGTATCTATTGAAGAGTATTGAAATATATTGGAGCAGGTAGTTGCTACTGATTAATAAAATGTGCTTTTCAGAACTAAGGTTCAGTTTGACAAGGCAAATTTTATTTTGTGGCTATGTTTCTAGTGCTATTTTGGTCATTTAATAACTTCAAACTTGGCATTACCACCAGATGTTATCATGTACTCATTTCCCACTAACAGAATAGTTTGTCAGTTTATCTAATTTGCTGTATTATTAAAAGACCAAATTGGCCTGAATTTATTTTGATATTGTCTCTTCTTTTTATATCTAGTAATCTTTTATCTGTATAAGAAACTTTTCTCTAATTTGTATTTAGACTTTCTTCTTAATGATTAGTTTCAAGTATATTTTCAAAGTTTGTAATATGAAATATTATACTATTTTAAAGCATTTTACAAATTGATACTTGCTTATTATTTTATTAAAGTAACAGTTAAAATCTATTGATTTAATAATAAAGATGAACGATCACTTCATTTTGCTTCATAGCAATTAATCATTTTAACACTCTAGCTCCCAGCCTGATTATCAGCTACTGCAGTCTACAGCTGAGCTACCAGACTGCATGAAGTCAGACATAGAAACATAGTTAGAGAACTCCAGAATCAGTTTCTTCCAACTCACTGTCCACCTGTCAGCCACCTACCCCATTCACATGCTGTCTTGGGAGCATTTGAGCCCCTCCTTAAACCCCAGAATGCCACCACAAGACCAAAATTCAAGCATCATTCCACTGGTCCATCACATGACAAGCAAATTTGCAGAAGATGAAACACAAAAAGGCTGAGAAACAATTTTTAAAAAATGACCATCACCATCATCCATCATAGAAATGCAAATTCAGACTACCTTGAGATTTCATTTAACTCAATTCAGAATGGCCAAGATCAAATAAAAAAAGTGATAATAAGTCCAGTTGTTAATGTGCATACTTATTCATTACTTGTGGACATGCAAGCTGGTGCAGCCACAATGGAAATAGAGGTTCCTCAAAAAGCTAAAAAAAAAAATGTCTTTCACATAATCCAGCTATACCATTCTTGGGCACATAACCAAAGTACTATATATCTAAATAAGGAGGTGTCAGAACACAGTCCAAGAATGGAGCCATGTGAGGAGAATTTTGAGTGCTTGTGAGAAAACTCCAGGAAAACAAGACAAGAGTCTTGTGACCTCAGTTTCTTCAAAACATGAAATTGTTCTTGGAATTTTTTGTACTCCTTTCAGGTGTAGCAGATAGGAGCAAGTTGACTTCAGCTATTGTTATTCATATGCCTCTATGGAAAATATGTTTTTGACATATGTGGCTTGTCCCTGTGATTGTAAACTTTACTTGGGTGACCCTTATTATCCCTCAGTGTATAGACTGCCTGATGCTCAGAGAAAAGTTGTTTATTGCATAAGTCTTTAGTCTGCCTTATTTTTAGGTCTTACTCTCCCAGGTTCACCTTGTCCACTAAAGTGGTAAACAAGTGACATCCTGATTCATCAATCTAAAGTTGGCTATAAGATAAGAGAGTGGAGACCACAAGGAAAGAAGACTTTGCCTTATTTTGAGCTTACGTATCAATTCTTAAAGAAGAGAGGACCAAAGTATTAAAATCACAACTATCAATTGCTTGCAAATTGTTTGTGATTACAATCCCTGGTTTCCAGAAGAAGGAACTTTACATGAGGAAGGATGCTACAGGATCTGAAAGAATATTGAAAAGACATATAAACAAGGGGAAGGGGTCCTTGTTTAATTTTTGTCACTTGGACATTGATTCCAACTGTTATTAAAATACTTAGGAGAAATAATGAGGGTATTAATCATAAAGAAGATATGGCTAATTCCTTGAATAAACTGGATGATAAGACCTTAAAACTGATAAAAGAGGCAAAGAGGGAGGTTTTTCCCTTTGCAGACAAAATCACAACAGCACTATTTATGTTGGTGATAGTTCCTTCAGCTGCCTTACTGGAGCCTCTTTAAAACACTTATCCTCCATTGTCTGAAAATGACCCTGAAGCTTGGAGTGAAGAATTTGAAAACAAATCTAATCATGAATCATCTCCTCTTTCTAATGAGGATTTTGAGAACCTATGAAAATGTTAAGTTTACAATTTTGCCAAGCTTAGAGCATGGCAGAGAAAAGGCATTTGTTTAGCAATCAGGGGAGGACCTGATGTCAACAATTATATGGGTTTGTTACTTTCTGTATTATCTTACACTTAACTAACATTCAGTTTTTAAGAGAATTACAGAACTCCACTGAGTTTGAAATTTTATTTGCAGATGACTGTGGAAAGATAGGAGATCATTATCTAGCTGGTAAACTATGTGATTTTTTTTCATATGAACTGAATTTGTGATCACAAAAATTGCCTAGTCTTCTCCCATTCCACAGGCAGAAACATTTTATTGATGGCTTGTCTAATGGTAGAGAGGGGATTCCTGGTCCAGATATTAAACCTATTAATATTTCTTCTCATCATAGCAGGTGAAACTAGATGTTTTAATTCATCTATTACAGTTAATATATAAACTAATAAATATTATTTCAGATTCTGCTTATGTTGTAGGATTATTTCCAGGAATAGACTCATACTTGTGCATATTCTAACCTCTCTGGTTCTATTCCAGAAGGAAATAAGCAAGCTAAGACATTAACTTGCCCTATTTTTATTTCTCCAGAGGAAATCAGGAAAAGAATTTGAATTTGTCATTGCAGATGGATCCACTGAAACATCATTGGATTCCCCTTTGGCTTCTCTGGCCCTAGGCCAGGTCCATCAAGGTCACAGGTGGACGACAAGCAGACAGTGGAAGTCACCAGAAAGATAGCAAACATCCAGCTAAAGGGCTAAAAGAGATATCAACAATACCATCAGAAGTCAAATAGGCCCACTTGGAAACAAATTAAGGCCCTAGGCACCAGGAGAGAAGTTATTTTACTAACAAGTCTTTGTTTAGGACTGGACCTTGGGACTCTAATAGACTCATTCATTCATCAAGTGAAGGGATTAGTTTTAATTTTTCTGTGGGATTTGAGTGTCTTCTCATTTGCAATAGAACATAATAACAATTATATTCCCACTAAAGACAAATACGGGATTATACTCTGTAAGATACCAGAACTACTAATTATATGTATTTCTATTCAAGCTATTCCATCGATATTTCTCATAAATATAATAAACTAGTAATACTGTATATAGTTTGGATGTCTATTCTTGGTGGAACATTGTTACACAAAGGCTTTCATTCTTTTGATATTAATAATTTGCTTGCTTATAGGATACTCATATATCAAATGACTATTAGATTTATCTACAACTTCTGAAATTAGAACTACTCTAGATATCCTACTATTAAAAATAGAGGAGATATTGAAATATGGTATACAAATGTAGATATGTGAGAATTCTGAACGTTTATGAGAAAACTCCACGAAAACAAGACAAGAGGTCTTATGACTTCAGTTCTTCCAAACACCAAACCTGCTAGCAAAAAATCAGCAGTACTGTACATGACATAGATGAGGAAAAGAACTTTCTGAAATGGAACTCCATTTTCCCAAGAATTAAGGCCAACAATTGACAAATGGAAAGTCATAACACTAAAACACTGTTGGCACAGCTAAAGAAATAATCAACCAGATCAAGAGGAAGCCCAAATAATTCTTTTCTGAGAAATGTTGGCAGCTATTCATCTGAGAGAGGATTAGTATCTAGGATATATAAAGAACTAAAGAAGCAAGGAATCAAAAAGTGAGCTATTCAAAAAGTGGCCCTGAGACCTGAACTGAGTTTTCAAAAGAAGAAAAATGGCTAGGAAGTAGCTAAAAATTTTTTTTGTCTCTACAAGTTAGGGAAATGCAAATCAAAACATCTTTGAGGTTCTGTTTTACTCAAGTCAGAAAGATAAAGAACAACAAAACAAACTACAGCTCATGATAGAGGGGATGCCAACAGTAGAGTGCAAGTTTCATTAACTGTTGGTACTACTATAAATTGGTGCATCTATTTTGGAAATCAGTGTGAAAAATAATCAAAGCTAAAAGTAAATCTACCATATGACCTAGGTATATCACTCCTTTTATATGTCCAAAGGACTCAGTATCCTATTCTACAAACACCTGCTCACTCACATTCACTGCTACTCTATTCACAATATTTAAGAAATAAAAACAACCTAAATGTCATTCATGCAATGAACGGATAATGAAAATGTTCTACATGTACAATATGAAATACTATTCTATTGTAAAGAAAACTGAAAATATGAGCTTTGCAGTTGAGTAGATGGAACAAGGAAATACAATATTGGATGAGGTAATCCAAACGCAGAAAGACAACCATTGCATGTTCTCTGTCATTGGAGATCCCTAGCTCCAAATCTTCAGATGTGGTATGATTCAGCATACTTTGGGTATATGCCCAAGAATGGTATTTATGGATCTTGAGGCAGATTGAAATGCCAATGGGGTAGAGCAAAAGACCTCCCCCCAGCACAGCCAAGTGCAGACTATCTCAGACACCTGAACTCAGGCCAATGGTCCAATCATCCTCTCTATGTAGACCAGCTAGGTAAAGCCATGAGGAACCTGAAAACGGGATCCTACAGATTATATGAGCAAGATGGGTAAAGATCATGATGTGGAATCCCAAAAAGACAGTTGACTGAAGCTCATATGAGCTCAAAGACTCTACACTAGCAGCTAGGGAGCCTGCATGGGACCAATATAGGCCTGCTGCATGTGGGTGACAGTTGTGTATCTTGTTCTGTTTGAAGGGCCCCTAGCAGTGGGGCCAGGACTTGTCCCTGGTATGTGAGATGGATATTTGGAACCTATTCCCTGTGGTGGGATGCCTTGCTTAGCCTTGGTACAGGGGAGAGAAAATTGGTCCTGTTTGAAATTGACATGCCATGCTTTGTTGACTCCCATGGGAGGCTTTACCCTTTCTGAAGAGTGGATGGGAAATTAAAAGGAGATTCTGGGAGGGAACTGGAGGAGAGAAGGGAGGGGAACCTGTATTAGGTATGTAAATTTAATTTAAAAAATGATTAAAAAAAAGCATAATTGCCAAAAAAAAAAAACATGCTCAACAAGAGGGAAACCATACCTGGTACTCAAAACCTAGATTACCCAGGGCTAATGAAGTCATGAATATTAGAAGAGGACCTACAACCAATACTTTAGTAAACCAGCATAATCCCTAAAAAACAACCTAAACATTTGTTCTTATACCCACAGTTAATTATAGCCTTCATTTATCATCAAGAAAACTTCTCTTTGTCACAAATATAGGCTGCTACAGAATACCAACAATAAATCAAAATACAAAGTTGTGGATCCCAGTCTCAAGGTATACATCTATAAAAACACTCCTATACATAAGGATCAGGTAACATTGCTGAAGAAAGGGCAGAAAGATTGTAAGGGACAGAAAATCAGGGAGTTTCCTTTGCAATTGTGTCTCCTAGTAATGTCAGAAGCTACACTCATAAAGTATTACCAAAGAACGAGCTGAACAAGGCTGACACTATTAGACCTGCCAAAGTTGACAGGGAAAAGCAGACATGGCCTAAACTGTATACAAAGAACTACAAATAAATAAATAATGTTGAAAGTGAGAGAAATTGTCTTCAATGAAAAAGAGCACACCAATTGGTTATCCAATACCAAGAGGTTACCCTGAAAGCACACATGATGGTCATATTATGCAGACTAAACAGGTTATATTTAGGAATATGTATAGAAATATACTTATATGCATGCAGCAACAATTAATAAAACAGTAGGACATGAATTTGAAAGATAAAGGGTGAGTATATAGAAGAGTCTGGAGAGAGTAAAGAGAAGGGGGGAACCATGTAATTATATTATAATCTCAAACACTAAAAAGAAATAATTTTAAAAAGAACAACATGGTGGCCCAGAACTTTAATTCTAGCACTTAGGGGCATAAATCAGAAGGATTCTAAGTTATAAACCTGTCTGGATTATTCTATGAGAACTTGTCCAAAAACCAAAATAAATAAATAAATAAATAAATAAATAAATAAATAAATAAATAAATAAATGAAGGATCAAATGAAGGGGGGAAGAAAAATAAAATGACTGTGAGAGGGAATGTTAGGCAAAAGATTCATTCACTGAACAGACTGTTTCACAAAAACTCTCTTCCAAGCAAGTGTGATAGATATCTGTTCATTCAGATGCCTGTGTCTGTTTCTGTGTCTTCTAGTAACAGTTATTTATTTTTTCAGATATTTGTCTGGATAGTCATGAAGGATGCTTTAAGCTGTGCAACTTGGCCTGAATATGAGACAAGGACAGAAGCTAACCTAAACCAATAAATTTGGAACACGTGATCTATGTGACCTTTCTAAGAAAATACCATTTTAACAAAATCTAAGTCAACTCAATTTCTATTTTAAACTTGTCCCAAATAAATCTGATGGATATAGGTAATATTATATATATATATATATATATATATATATATATATATATATATATATATATATACATATATATCACAACAAAATATCACCTCTAATACTGGAGTTACATATAATTAATACTTTTTTGTGATTTGTAAAATAGAAGTAAATGCCTTAAAGAAGGGCTAAAATTTATACATTTTATCAATGAAATCATCAATATTGATATCTACAACATGAAGAACCCTTCTCCTAAGATGTTTTGTCACCTGCTCAGTTTTATAACGTATGCCAATCCTCTAAGACCCTCTATGGACAGTGATTTAATGAAGGTATTCCCAGCCACATCTAAGTTTCAAGTGAGGAAGCCCATAATTTAATATAGCATATGTGCATTGGCTGATACGTTTAAAGCCAGCTTTTTTATTAGCACCACATAGTTTATTGCTTTCAACAAATTAAGAGATAGCAAAAAAAAAAACAACTTTTCAGCATTTTAAATGAGTTTCTTTATAAAGCCTAATTCTTGGGAGGCTGACTCATCAACACATCCACAATCAAAAGTCAGAAAATAAGTCTTTTCATTACTTAACCAGAGCTTCTGTGAATATACTAGCACTAATTGGTTGGCTTTTTAAAGATGTAAGATGTCAGTTGCCATTGTCTGAGCAATCTGTAAGTCCCCCAAACTATGTACACATTGTTCAGTGACTGCTTTGTTGCTAATACTAATCTATTAACACCAAAATAGTCTACTTACTCCCTGATGTCTCACACTTTAATCCTTTGGTTTCTGTTGTATTTTGCTATAGCAAAAAAAAAAATTGTACCTCTTTTTTTCTCTCTTCTCAAGGTCAAGAAATGTTTTGAGGATTTCAGCAAATAAAAAAATGGTAGGCACCAATACAGTTGCAATGAACATTTAGTGAACATTAGTACCCAATAACTATTCTGTAATAATTTTCTATGTTTATGTGATTTCTTATGATCGCTCAAGTTATTAAAGATTGGGAGAATCTCAAAAAGAACTTGAAAATATTGCCCTAATGATACCTGTAGAAATGCACATGGGTTGCTTCAAGTCCCTTCCTATAACAAATAAAGCTGCTTCTGTAAACATGGTGTAAACGTATTTATGTGAACATAAGTCAATTTATGTGATATAAATAAGTCAATTTATGTGGGGGGATGCCTTGGAGTGCAATTATGGCCATTGTGACAGTGGCATAATGCTGTCTCATAATGGCTTTTACTTTTATTTTCCTAATTGAATAATATTCAATATCTCTAGATGTGATTATTTGTTATTTATGCATCCTCTTCAGTGAAAAGTCTTCATATCTTTTGTCCATTTTCTGATTAGGCAAGTATTTTCACTGTTGAGTTTTGAGAACATTTTGTATACACATTATTTGTAACATACATAGTTTTCAAATCCATTGCCCCATATAGTAGCTATGAATTTCAGCCTGACATTCTTCAGAGAAGAGCACATTTTAATCTTAATTAAACTAGTTTTGATTAACTTTTAAGGATCATATTTTAAGTATTATGTCTAAGAATTCTTGAACTACAACTCAGGCTTTTCCTGATATTTTTCTACTGGGTCATATTTTGAGTATAGAATTCATTTTGAGTTTCATTGTGTACAAGGTGTGAGAATAAGACATAAGTTCACTATTTTATTCATGGATTTGTTATTTCAGCACTATTTTCTTGAAAAGCTTATTCTTTCCACCTCTCTAGTGCATTGCTTGCAACTTTCTTTATAAAACACTCTGCTATGTAAAAAGGTATGAAATATCTCAGAATAAATCTCATTAAATGAAGGAATTTCACAGAGATTTTCTACATGTAATGAAGGTGAAAGTTCTAGTTACAGCTCTGAAAAATCAGGTCTGCAGAAGCAACGGCTTTACATTGTATAATGCAATTATACCTAAAAAAATATGATAGTCAGTTAAGGGTACAAATAACATTAATTACATTCGGTACAAGGGGCAAGCAGTGACAAATTCCATGGCTTGTTCCTATCCTGTATCATTATGTATAATATGAATTGTGAAATACCAGTCAAGGAACAGTATCACAACTTTGATATGTTCACAGATATAATTGATTCAGTTTCAATTTAGGCAAAAAAAATTGTGCAACAATATACCTATCTCAAAACTATGATATGTTCTGTTGTTTCTTTTCAAAGTAAGTAAAAAATTTGATAGTTTGTCAAAGCATTCAAGATTATGCAGACTATCCATAGCCTCAGTTTCACATTTCAACGCCAACAGTTTCTTAATGAAAACACTTGGCGCTAATCATTTTAAAAGTATATGCTTCAAAATCATTTTCATATGTTTATTCTTTTGTGTTCATAATTTCTCAGATCTCTTTTCATTACACTTAATGGAACTTATTTCCATTTTATAAATAGCCCCAATTTCTCCAGTTTTCATGATTTGGTCTTCCATTGAGCAAATATTTCAGCACTATATAGATGGTGTATGCTAACATGAAAGACACCCCTTATAGAAGATTATTTATAAAAACACAGTAATTTATCTAATTATTTTAAGTAGAGTGCTTATTTAAATGTGGAAGAAAGTTGGCTGTTTCTTTGATCTGGAAATCAATGTTTCCATGCAGAAGCAACATTTTATAAGAATAAATAGGAATAAAAGTTTGGTAATAGTCATTAAAATATGCTGTACTTGGGTAGAAGTAGACATTTCATTGTCTTAGAGAACTGTTGATATGAAGAAAATAAAATTTTAAAAAATGAACAAAATGTATTTACCAAACAGATTTTTGCATGGTTATAATTACTGTGATGAGGATAAAGTATAGGATAACAATCAAAATATAATTTATGAGGTCTGTAAGTCAAAACTGTCAGGTATGTATTCATGTTTCATATTGGATTAGAAGTACATCTCAATTTCTATTTCACAAATGTCTATATGTATAAAGTACTGAATTAGAAACAGTAACCAAATATTAATATAAATTATTTCCTCCCAGAAAATCATTTGGAAATTCTCCAATAAAATACAATTTATTTCCTCTTACCTTCCAAACACGTTTATGAATTTTCTCTTTTTCTTAAAATTAGTTTAAGACTTATTCTTTAAGGATTTACTACATGTTTATAGTGTCTCTTGGTCATATCTACCTCAAATGTCTTCCCTTCTAATTCCTCCCATCTCATACTTCAAAACCCCTTCGAAATTCTTGTACTTTTTAAGAAGTTACTGAGTTTGATTAGTGCTACATGTGTACAGGTATAGGGGGCATCCACTGAAGCATGGACAATATATTATTAACCTTGCAAAAATGCCTTACTAGTGTTTCATACTTGACAGAACAGTACTAATTATATGATGGAAGACTTTTATGATTTCTAGCATTTTCTAATATTTTTATTCTTATTTATTGAGGCATAATCAATATTGAGTAAAATTCACCATCATAGTTCATAGTTATTTGAATCCTAAATTCATGTAATTGTTTAACAGCTAAAATAAAGATAAACTGTTCTAGCAAGGTGAACAGTTCCATACTCTCCCGTGCTAATGAGTGCTAATTGTTTCTCTGTAAATATGACTGCTTATTCTAGGTTATGTTCAGTTTACAATAAAATCAAACAAGACATGCCTCTGAGAAGGTATATGAGGACATTTTCAGAAAGAAACAGATGATAGAAGAAAAGTCTCCCCTCATCCCCAGAGTAGAGGGCTTAACAACTTCCAGTTGTGGTAGATATATGAAGAGGTTTAATGAAAATTCAGTGCTGCTTTCCTGCCCCTCTGCCTTTGGTATTAGCTAGGGAGTGCATGTATCCCTATTGCTATAGCTGGCATCATTCCCTAGTAGTTATCAGCCTCTTCATCCTTCCGTAGTAGCCTGAAGACATGGGACTCTAAATGTATATTCTAGGATGTCAATACCACATTTGGACTGCTAGGGTAGCAGCTATATGAATTGAGCAGTTTCAGAGTAAATAAACATTTCCAGTAGGCATGTAGTCATTGTTGTACTACTCAGCTCCTATCATGAGACTGGCTCTCATAAATCTCCATTTGCTTTATTCAGAGAGATATATTCATACATATATGTACAAGAACTATATATATTCTGTACTTTTAGAGGTCACCTGTATTATTTAGATTGTGGTACCATCATTGGTTCTTGAAAAAAAAATGGTGGATTTCTGTAATGGTCTCAGTGGGATTTGGAGTTGGCTTTCTAATTCAATTTAATATAAAGTTGCTAAAGAGTCTCCTGATAGAATGAGGGAGCACTGAAAACCCATGGTGTAAATATTTTTAAAAGAGCTTTGCAAGATAAATGCATGTGATACTCCCTGTGAAGAACAAGAGATTTTGCGACCATACATAAGCATATTCAGCCTGACTATGCCTTTTACTTTGCCTTACTTCTATCAAAGCTCAGCTTTACCTGTCCAGCGTGACTTTAAGGGTAGAAGTCAGCAGTAAAGAGTTTCCACCTTCTCTGGATTACTTTGGATAATGTTATCAACACAGCGACACTTGCATCTTTATTAGTTTCACAGATGTGACCTTTCAGGCTTCTTTGAAACACCTTAGCATTTTCCTCTTTGTACTTTTGTAGTTATACTGTAACAAAACTATATACATATCAAAAAAACATTTACATACTATTTTGTGTAATGTGTAATGTGTGATTTGAGATTTAATATTACATATTAAGAATAGAAAAAAAATCTGAATGTCTCACAAGCTGTCAAGAAAAGCAGAATACTTGGTAATTTGTAGTTATTGAAACTAGTAGCATAGAGATGCATTGTTATACAATAAATTCTGACATCATGGAAATGTATTTATCCAGTACTTAAAACACAGTACAATTAAGAAAATGGAAAACATTTTTGCAAACGCATGTAAGTATGTTGCATAGTGGTGGAAGGAACATAATACTAGAAAAGGTTCACTTTATTTTTTATTTATTTATTTATTTTTTTTTTTAGGTTTTTCGAGACAGGGTTTCTCTGTGTAGCTTTGCGCCTTTTCCTGGAACTCACTTGGTAGCCCAGGCTGGCCTCGAACTCACAGAGATCCGCCTGCCTCTGCCTCCCGAGTGCTGGGATTAAAGGCGTGTGCCACCACCGCCCGGCAAGATCTTATTTTTTTAAAGATGCTAGCAGTTTAATTGGTTGGCTGAAACATGTGTCAAAATATGGCATACTGTGATTAAGCAGGAGAAACTATCTTCTATCCCTTGGTTCAGTGTTGAAAAGTAAATTCAAAGACTCAGGAAAATTAGAATGTTTGAGTAAATTTACTGTGAAAAGCTTAATCTTCTTAAATGGAAGGGTTTAGAATGCCCCTTACTAGTACTTTAATAGACTTGTGAGAAGGTCATCAATACACTTGAAATCTATTATTGATCCTCTTTGAAGATTAGATGTAAGAATGGTAGCATAGCTGCTCACTTGAATACCAACCACAAAAAATATAATAATAGTATACCTGTCAGTCTACATGCCAATGTGAATGGTGAATATTTCACAAGACTTCATTCCTAGATGAAGGCTTTTATACTTTGGTATATATTAACTTTTACAACATTTTTGTGTTAATTTTAGTCTGAATTGCCTTTATTCTTGTCAGAATGTTTATGTATGAGTTTGTTTCTTAGCATTTAATTCTGTCCCACTAAAAAATGTTTGTCAATCCTTTGACTACCAGATTGTTTCAATTACTGCAGCTTCATCTAGATTTGAATAATGTAACAGGAGGCCTCCAACTATTGTTTTTTTTTTTATTTGCCACCACTTAAATTTTCAGAATTTATTGCTTTAGAATATTCTAGTGACACAATTAATGATTTCATTTTAAGGATGTTTAAATAATACTTAACTGGCTACTATCAAAATTATTGATTCATGATCTTTAGGTTTTTTGGTCAGTTTTTAAAATAGCTATATATGTAATTTTACATTTATCGTTGATTTATTCTTGTCATTCTTTTGTTGGAAGTGCTTGGGGATATCATGGGGAGTAAGTAGGGAGGGGTGAATGCACCTATGATATATTGGATATGTGTATAGAATTCTGAAACAAAAGGTAAAAATAAAAAACCGCTATGATATATAAGTATATAAGTAGGGAGGGGTGAATGCAACTATGATATATTGGATATGTGTATAGAATTCTGAAACAAAAGGTAAAAATAAAAAACAACTATGATATATTGGATATGTGTATAGAATTCTGAAACAAAAGGTAAAAATAAAAAACAGCATAGTATTAGCACAAAAACAGACACATTGAACAATGGAATAGAATTGAAGACACAGACATAAATCCACACATGCATGAGCATCTGATGTTTTAAAAAGAGGCTAGAAATGCACACTTGAAATAAGACAGTATCTTGAACATATTTTACTGAATGGCTTTGTAAAAGAATCCAAAGAGATCCATATTTATCATATAGCACAAAATTCAACTCCAAATGGATTATAGATATCAACATGAAATCAGATACTCTGAACCTAATAGAAGAGAAAGTAGAGAAGAGCCTTTGACTCATTGACACAGGAAAACACTTTCTGAACAGAACTATGTTAGCACAGGTAGTAAGGTCAAAAATTTAAAAAATGGGAACTCATGAAACAGAGAATTTCCGGCAAGGCAAAGGACATCCAACATTTGCACAAAGCAGTGTCCTACAGAATGGGAAGAGATATTTAATAACTACATATACAATAGGGGGATAATATAAAAAAATATATAAAGAACTCAAGAAGATATTATGATAAATAATCAAATTAAAATATGGTATACAGATCTAAACAGAATTCTCAATAGTGGAAGCTCAAATGGCTGGGAAACAAAGAAATATTCAACATTATTACCAAACAGGGATTTCAACAAGTAACATCTCACAGTGGTGAGGATGTGGAACAAGAGAAACACTCATATATTGATGACGGGATTGCAAACTCATGTAGCCACTATGGAAATCAGTGTAATGGTTCATCCAGACAATGGTAATAGGTCTACCTTAGGATCCAGCTTTACCACTCTTGGACATATACACAAAGGATACTTTATCCTACCAGGTGCCCAAACATGTTCATTGATGTTTGTCTTAGAGTTTTATTGTTGTGAAGAGACACCATGACAGTGACAATATTTATAAAGGAAAATATTTCATTGGTTTATAATTAAGAGGTTTAGTCCACCATCATCATGGCAGGATAAATGGCAGAATGTGGATAGGCATGGTGTTTGTGTGGTGCTAAGAGCTCTACAGATGGATCTGCAGGCAGCAGGAAGCTAATGAGTCACTAAGCCTAGCTTGAGTTTCATGAGACCTGAAAGCATGCCCCAAGTGACACCCTTCTCCCAACAGTGACATACTTCATAATAGTGCCACTCCCTATGATCTTATGGGGGCCATTTTATTTTAAACCACCACATTGTTCAGTTCACAAGAGTCAGAAATTGGGAAGAACCTAGATGTTCCTTAACAGAATGTTGAATAAAGAAAATGTACATTTACACAATGCAATATGATTACTCAAGTACTAAAAAAATAAAATACCATCAAGAAGTTTGAAGGCAAATGGATAGAGCTAGAAAAATTATCCTGAGTGAGGTATTCCAGACCCAGAAAGACAAATATTGTATGAATTTGCTTATATGTAGGTTTTAGTGGTTAAGTCAAGGATAGCCAAGCTACAATCCATAGAACCACAGAGGTAAGGTACTGAGTAAGAAGCTAGAGGGAACAAATTGGTATTATTAGAAACAAAATATATAATAGATAATAATGGATGTATGGGGGCAGTCTGGGAACCTGAAAATCAAGTGGGGAGGAAAGGAGTTTTTGAGAGGTAATATGGGTAGAGATAGCTAAAATTCAGGTGTATTTGAGGGGTATGCACAAAAATCAAGTCCAAGTGGATCAAAGACCTCAACATAAATCCAGTTATACTGAACTTGATAGAAGAAAAAGCAGGAAGTAGTCTTGAATGCATTGGCACAGTAGACTACTTTCTAAATATAACACCAGCAGTACAGACACTGAGAGCAACAATTAATAAATGGGACCTCCTAAAACTGAGAAGCTCTTATAGAGCAAAGAACACAGTCAATAAGACAAAACGCCAGCCTATAGAATGGGAAAAGATCTTTACCAAGCCCACATCTGACAAAGGGCTGATCTCCAAAATACATAAAGAGCTCAAAAAGCTAAACTTCAAAATACTGAACAATTCAATTTAAAAAATGGGCTACAGAGCTTAACAGAGAAATCTCAATAGAAGAATCTCAAATAGCTGAAAGACATTTAAGGAATTGCTCAACATCTTTGGTCATCAAGGAAATGCAAATCAAAGCAACTCTGAGATACCATCTTACACCTGTCAGAATGGCTAAGATAAAAAACACTGATAACAGCTTATGTTGGAGAGGATGGGGAGCAAAGGGAACACTCCTGCACTGTTCGTGTGAATGCAAACTTGGACAGCCACTCTGGAAATCAGTATGGTGTTTTCTCAGAAAATTGAGAATAAGTCTTCCTCAAGACACAGCTATACCACTCTTGGGCATATACCCAAGGAATACTCAATCTTACCACAAGGACACATGCTCAACTATGTTCATATCAGCATTATTCATGATAGCAAGAACCTGGAAACAACCTAGATGTCCCTCCATTGAAGAATGGATAAAGAAAATGTGGTACATATACACAATGGAGTACTACTCAGCAGTAAAAAACAATGGCATCATGAAATTTGGAGGCAAATGGATGGAACTAGAAAATATCCTGAGTGTGGTAACCCAGACTCAGAAGGACAAACATAGTATATACTCACTCATAAGTGGATATCAAATGTGAGGGAAGGGATGGCCAGATTGCAGCCCACAGCTCCAGAGAGGCTAGCTAGCAGGGAAATACTCTAGGAGGGATACATGGATGGCTCATCAAAACTGAAGTGGAGGAGATCTACATGAGCAGACTGGGAGTGGGGGTGGTGGAGGGCAAGGAGTGGGGCATGAGAACATAGGGAAATGGGAGGGTCAAGCTGGAAAAGGGACAGAGTGGGAGGGCAGGAATGGAAATACCATGATATATGAGGACATCATGGGAGTAGGAAGAAGCAGGGTACCGGGGAAGCTCTCAGGAATCCACAAGGATGACCCCACCTTGGAGTACTGGTAGTAGTCCAGAGGGTGCCTGGACTGGCCTACTTTGGTGACCAGTCTAGTGAATAACCTAACTGTCATAGAGCTTTTGTCCGGTGACTGATGGAGGCAGATGTAGAGATCTACAGCCAGGTGCCAGTCTGAGCTCCGGGAATTGAATTTATGAGAGAGGAGGGATTCTACAGTCAGGGGGCATTGGGATCATGACGGGAAGATGTGCAGAGATGACCAGCCACATTAGTGTAAGCCCATGAGCTGTAGACTAGTGGCCATGGAGCACCCATGGGACTGGGCTAGGCCCTCTGGAAATGGAAGATGGTTGTTTGGCTTGAACTGTTTGTGGGACGGGGCACTCAGGCTGGGGGATCAGGATCCATCCCTGGTGCATGGGCAGGCTTTTGGGAGCCCAGTGCCTGTGGTGCAACTACTTGTGCAGTCTTGGTACAATAGGGAGGGGCTTGTACCTGCCTAGGCTCAGACCTTGATTTGGGGGACGTGGGGTGGCTTGGAGGGAAGGGCTGGAGGGTGGGAGGAGGGAGGAGGGGGGATCTGTGCATGGTATGTAGAGTGAGTAGAAAATTTCTTAATAAAGAAAAATGAAAAGAAGAAAAAATAATAAAAAATAAAAAAATACTATCTTGTAATGTATAAACATTGTTGATGTTCTGAAGTATTTTGCATCTTTAAGAACTTTAAGATCACTGTTTATCTCAGTGAAAGTTCTATTGCTTTGTTTTCTTTTTGCCTGCATGCACAAGGCCCTTTACAGCACCTGCTCTCTGAGACTGTTTTAGGGTCACCATCGTGTTTGGTTTCTTCCAAAAACTTGTCCAGATCAAAAAGATTTCCTTCAAAATTTACTGGTCCTTCTTGGCTGCTCTAAGTTCTAAACAAGAAAACTAATTATCAGAAATAAATCTGTTGGTCTTTATTCTGGCTTCTAGATTGCCATTAGTCTTGTCCCCATCCAAGATTATGTTACTGGGCTTCTAAACACTCAGAATATATCTGGACAACCACTCCAGGCTCAATCATAATCATGACAAATTTTATTTCTACCTTCAAATTTACTGTTCATGTTCTTGGATTGGTTGAAGATCTATTGAGCATACTAAACCACATTAGAAGTTATAGGATTAGATAAAGAATTTGTACTATTCTTACTAAAGACTATACACTGCTGTGTGGCATGTAGAAGGCTGGAATAATCAGTTAGCTACCAAGTATCTGGTTTGTCCTATTGAGAGTGAAGTATTGGACTTTACTGTTAATACTATATATTATCATATAGAGAAAGATTATGGAAAATCAGCCCATACTACTAAATATATGAATAATTGACAATTTTCCCAACAGATAAGATAAATTTTAAAGTAGTTTCTAAACCCATAACTTATCAAATATTTGAAACTTGGAATTTTTTGTTTGGAGAATGGAATTCTAGCATGTAACTAAATGAATGAATATATATTCCTGTATTTCCTAGAGTAATACCCAAGACCAACATGTATATTTATGAGTTTATTATTAAGATTTCTCTCTCTCTCACAATATCTGTGACATAATGAGAAAGAGTAGATTTTTATTCAGTTTGCAGGTTTCATTCCATGCTCAACTGTTTGAGTTTCTGGATCTGTGGTGGGCAGAGCATCATGGCAGGAAGAACATACTGAAACAAACCTGGTTACCTCATATAGTCCAGGACACAAAAACAAGAAGAGGCCATACCTACAGGACACCCTCCCTTCACCTATGTGACACCTTCTAAGTTTCCTTCACCTTCCAATGGCCCATCAGTTTATAACAAAGTGAACCTATGGAATTCAGAGTCTACATTATCCAATCACTTCCCAAAAGTTCCATTTCCAAATATTGCTTCAATGTTGACCAAGCCTTCAACATAAAAATCTTTGGTAAATATCTCAGACAAAAAAAACAAGGCAAGTTTCATAGTTAATATATTCTATAAGGCACCATATTTATCAGCATTTTAAATAACAGTGTAGTTATGATATCTAACACATTTATAATGGAGAAACTTTAATTTGTTCACATATTATATAACCTGTATAGTTTATCCATGCAGTATAAATGTAGACACCTGGATTGCTGCCTTAAATAGAGTACATTTCTTAAATAGATTACCATCAAACAGCAAAAAAAATAGGTTTCAATTTTCCAAGGAATCTACTGCAAGGCATGTAGATTTTATTTACTGAAGTATGAAAAGCTAATTAACATACAACTATCTTAGAGAAGCACACACTCATACTGTGGAATGTCTTTGTTAGTGCCTATTTTTCTTAATCCCTATGCTTAAAGTTCATATTAAAATACCTTTGATAAAACCTTAAGTCTGCTTCTAAAAAAATCAATTCATACATAGTGGCTATAAATATAAGTTGGTAACAGTCTTAGCTTTAATGATTAATGAACATAAATTAACCTAGTGTGTGTTGCATATCCACTAATGAATAGAATAATTATTTAGATTCTAAGAGGTAAAATCTTGACCATCGTGTCACATTGACTAGGAAAGAGAGAGAATCATAGTATTCATGCTATGTGTGACATCTTGCTTTTATACTCTCATTCCCAGATGTTACAGGTCAGGCGAAAGACAGTTTAAACATAACATTGGAAAATTGTGCTAATTTACACTGGCTGAAGATGCAAATAGAATTCAAGTCCACAAAACATGGAAACTCATGCATTCATCTTTTATGGACAAAATTGATATAATTTACTAAAAAAAAATACCCCAGAACTTTGAAGATGGTTGCTGCCAAATATTTAAGAAAATACTTTTAGAAATCATATGACAAAACCTATAAAACCTATATACTTTGTATGTACAAGAGAACACAATGAAATGACTGGTAATTTAACTCCAAATTCTTAAATTTCCTTCTAAGTAACTTGGTTCCATTAGCTTAAACAGTGTGAAAAACAGTATATGCCACAGGAAATTTAAGAGTACTTTATTGTCCTTACTTTCACTGTCATTTTAAGTTAGAAAGCAATTAACAAATGACCCCATATTTGTTATCTTTTCTGGATATCTGAATTCTCTACTATATTTTAGATGACTTGTGTCACCATGGGAAATGATTAAGCCAGTCAATGTACCTTCCAAAGCTACCATTGACTGATAAGTGAACTGCATATTAGTTTAAGGATCCTTATCATACTGAAGATTTTGTTCAGAACCTGTGATAGACTAATTTTGCATATTTAATATGGGATTAGAAGAGATTTGTTCATTGACGACTTCCACATGTTGCTGATACTAGAAATACTTCAATAATACACTGTAGTTTGTCATGTCCCTTTTAGATATGCAGAAGAAACAAACTCATGTGACTTTTTTTTCAGAAAGAGGCTTTCTTATAGTTTAATTTTTATCTTTTAATTAGAACCAGAAAGTGACAAATTTCTCAGGAACTAATTTTGCCTGGTTTGGACTTGCTCACTTCTTTGAAACAAAAAAAAGTTCTTCTCAACCCTTTATAGTTCATTTATAAATCTGTAGGCAGCAAAACAGATTCATGATAGAACAAAAAGTAAAAGATTTATCTATACAACTTCCTTTAGAGAATCAAAAATGCCCATTTAAAAATGGAAATAGATAATACTCAGTACTGTAACAAACTTGTTTTACTAGTAGTTTTGGAAGTATTTTTCACCTGTGTGTATCCTTCTTAGTGGCATTTTTTTTCTTTTCATCTATAGTGCCTAATCTTAGACTTTGTCCTCTCACATCTTTTGTGTGTTTTAGAAGGTAAATAAAAATACAGGAACTCAGACATTATGATGAACTAGAAGCCTTCAGGTAACTTTATTTTTGTGAGACCAGTGGCAAATTGCTTAATCTTGGAAGCTACGTTTAACTTACTATGTTTAAAACAAAGAGTAACAATGTCTTCTTTCAGGGAGCTTATATAAGGACAGATTAGACCATAGACAGAAGATACATTAAACACATTTTGTATAAGTAAGCCAAGAACATTTACTATAAGGATGGTAGGAGTTCATTAATGGAAAATTGCACAGGATTTGGTGCTGGAGGCCACTGGTTCTGACACAGAAAGCATCAGACAATGAAAAGTATTTTTTTAGACTCTATATTCAGATATCCCCTTCTCTAGAGGTGTTATGAAGTAGCTAATGGGAAAAATGGGCAGGCAATTTTACCTGGGGTGGTGGGAAGTAGAAGAGATAAATAATACTAAGCATGTTTTAAAAAACCATAGAGAAGCCGGGCAGTGGTGGTACATGCTTTTAATCCCAGCACTCAGAAGGTAGAGGCCTGTGGATCTCTGTGAGTTGGAGTCCAGCCTGGTCTACAGATGGACTTCCAGGACAGGCTCTAAAGCTACACAGAGAAACCCTGTCTCAAAAACAACAACAACAAAAGCTATAGGGAAATATATTAACTTAAAAATACATATTTAATATATTTCATATTATATTATTAAATGTGTACATATATGTGTATATCTATGTATTCATGAAAATATAAATTTTAAATGGAGTTATGCCATATGAGGTGACTTTAGTACCAAGGACCATAGATTATCTCACAGAATTCCCATTGGCAGCCA
This sequence comes from Peromyscus leucopus, assembly GCF_004664715.2. Lineage (NCBI taxonomy): Eukaryota > Metazoa > Chordata > Mammalia > Rodentia > Cricetidae > Peromyscus > Peromyscus leucopus. Next base: position 80,585,310 of record NC_051083.1, on the reverse strand, counting down.
TGAGAAACCTTCCTTTGAGTTGTTGGTTGGGGGATAAGAGAGACCCAATACAATATGGACTTTTTCCATTTCCCTTTGTTGCCTTCCAGGATTCAAAAATAAGACCTGGTTACTGAAGATATGGCTTCAGACACAGGACTTGGAGTATTTTAGCTGGAACCTTCCTGGAAACCTCCTCCTTGAAGAATGACTGCCAAAATATCTGAAGGTATTATGCAAGCTGCCAAGGAAGGAAAGAAATCAATAATCCTACCTAGCTATAAAGCTTATGAAGCAAGCACAACAATAGCAACTGACAAGGTAGCCATATTGGTGAAATAGTGACAATTCTATCTTAGGGGTAACCAATGGGTATCTAATTATACTTAAGGCCTGCTCAACATAAGGGTATTCATGCCTGGTTATGTAAGCCTAACTATTCACAGCTTGACTGCCCACAGACCCTAGAGAAGAACATATACTGCCACTTTCATACATTAATATAATGTCTAATTGTATTCTAAATGCTTATCCTCATACCCGCAGATATGTGAAGTTCTCATTCCTCTTGAAAGAAATGTCTTCTTGCAATAGGTGGACACTATTATAGAGATCTATAACTGGTCAAATGCAGAGATTAAGTGATCATGTTGTACCCAATCCCCAACTGATACATCTACAATGCAACCACTACACCTAAGGCTCAGAGAAATCAAAGAGTGGGTGAAAAATTGTAAGAGGCAGGATGCTCGGGCAGCTGGGCAGGGAGCCAGCCACAAAGAGGAGCTTGAGGAGGAAGGAGGCATGCCTCAAAATATGGGATAAAGAATAAGGAGGGAAATCTTGTTTAGGAAATTTTGAGAGAATACTAACAGTTTGGGGTGATCGGTTTTTCATGTGTGGTTTGGTCACACTGTGCTGTTGCTTCATTGTATACAGTGCTAACTAAGAAAAGTAGAATATATTTGGGACATGCTTGTGGGTTTTTATGACCTGTCACCCCCAAACCTTTCAGTAACTGGTTTTCTGAATCCAGAAGAGGACACAAGAGAAGACCACATGTGTTGAGTGATGGCAGTGACAGATCCAAAAGCTATTTTTCAGTACTCAAGTTTTGGCTGAGCCCATTTGAAGTGGAGTTAGCATGGCAGCCCTAAATAATAAAAGTGCTAGGAATTCTGTAATGTCTTTCTGTAATAACTACAGTCTTTACATTGTTCTTAAATATTTAAGCTTTAAAAGATGCCTTTCATACTTTCTGCATACCAAGGCCATAGGGGAAAAGTATTATGAACTTAAATGCAAACAAAAGCAAACAAAAAACCCTTTTGTCATTAAAACAAGTATAGTGGGCTATATTATTTTGTAATCTGAGGATTGAACCTAGGACCCTATGTGTGCTAGGCAGGAATTATCTACCACTCAGCTACAGACTCAGCCCTTATAGTATAAGTTGTAATTCTTGTGTCTCACACTCCTGTAGCTGGAGTTAGTGTGGACCACCATTCCTACCTGAGCTGTTTTTTCCATGAGTGATTCCTGGTGTCCAAGTCACTAGTACTCTTAGGTAGAATTGTTCTGCTTTATTTATAAGACTACTTTGGTTCAACTTGGTTTGAACATCAACTTTATTTTTGCATTTAATATTGCCTACCTTTAGCTGAAATACAAAAAAAAAAAAAAAAAAAAAAAAAAAAAAAAAAAAAACCTGAAACAGACTGTAAAGACCAGCACCTTTGGAAAAGTCGGAATTAAAACCAAGAATTTTATTCAGAAAAACAGTATGGACAAAAAGAATGGGAAGTCTTATGAAAATAAATCTGTAGAGAACCAGGCTGTAGATAAGATCGACACTGTAGCAATTTCAAGTGGCATTATAACAAATAATTCAGGCTATATCACCAATGGTTATATGGGGAAAGGAGCAGATAATAATGGTAGTGGATCTGAGAGTGGATATACCACCCCTTAAAAGAGGAAAGCTAAGGGTTATAAAAACCTTAATTTAATTCAGGACAAAATAATGTAAGAGACTAGTGTGCCAGCATTAAAACAGGGACTTGAAAATTTAAAGCCTGACTGTAGTGAACAAAAGGGAACTCGAGCAGATAGTTTGAAGCCTCTTTGGAAGTATGAAACTGGACCTGGAGGAACAAGTCGTGGAAAACCTGCTGTGGGTGACATACTTCATAAAAGCTCAGATGTTAAACCTGGTTTGAACAGCAAAAAGTTTGAGGATCACCCTAAAGGATGCCTCAGCTGCTGCCTCCAAAGAGGACTCGTGGACCTTGTCTAAACTACCCCCAGTTTTTCCAGTGGACAATAGCAGTGATAAAATACTTCCTAAAATAAGTTATGCAAGCAAAGTTAAGGAGAAACTCAACAAAACTGTACAGAACTCTTCGGTGTCACCATTCTCATCTTTATCCTATTCATTATCTACTGGGGAAACTCAGACCCAACCTTCAAGCCCATTATCCCAGGTCCCCATGTCAGCTCTGAAATCTGTTACTTCTGCCAACTTTTCTAATGGGCCTGTTTTAGCAGGAACTGATGGAAATGTGTATCCATCAGGGGGTCAACTATTGCTAACTACTGCTGCTAATATTTTAATACCCATCTCTACTGGGACTGATTCAGTCTTTCAGGACATGAATCTGACTTCAGCAGTTGTTGAACAAATTAAGTCTAGCCTTTTTATCTACCCTTCAAATATGCAAATGGTTCTGTTAAGCACTGTACAAGTAGATCTGCTCTCTCAGACAGATGAGCGAAACCTGGGGGATATCTTCCAGAATCAATGGGGTTTATCATTTATAAATGAGCCCAGTGCTGGCCCAGAGACTGTTATTAAAAGTCATCAGATTGCCGGGCGGTGGTGGCGCACGCCTTTAATCCCAGCACTCGGGAGGCAGAGCCAGGCGGATCTCTGTGAGTTCGAGGCCAGCCTGGGCTACCAAGTGAGCTCCAGGAAAGGCGCAAAGCTACGCAGAGAAACCCTGTCTCAAAAAAACCAAAAAAAAAAAAAAAAAAAAAAAAAAAAAAAAAAAAAAGTCATCAGATCATAAAGTGATGGAAGTGACAATTCATGGAGAATATCCCGCCACTTTGGTTTCACAGGGGGCTGAAATAATTCCCTCAGGCACTGAGAATCCTGTGTTTCCCAAGGCTTATGAGCTGGAAAAATGGACTAGTCCTCAAGTTCTGGGTAACATTCTAAAACCAGGAAGTACTGAGAGTGGAGGCTTATCCTTAGAAGCCAGTCATATAGGTGGCCTGCAGAAAGCAGACACCATTAGTCAAGGTGCTTTAGTGTTTCTCTCAAAGGACTAGGAATAGAAAATCAAAATTTTCTGGCCTCTCCACGAGTACTTTATTAGGCTCTGCCAAAGAACAGAGATACCAGCGAGGTCTAGAAAGGAATGATAGCTAGGTTCTTTTGACCTGAGTGCTGCTATTGTATATCACACTAAAGAAATGGAATCTATATGGAATTTTCAGAAGCAAGATCCCAAAAGGATAATCATTTACAATGAAGCCATGAATAGTCCAGACCAATGAAGGACCAGACTGCCTATTTGTAACCTTTCTGCAGCATTAGAGCCACGGTTCATGGGAGACACAAGGCTTTTATGCTCCTAGATCAATGCAGCAGAGGAACCATAAGTAGAATCAGAGGATAATACACACACACACACACACACACACACACACACACACACACACACACATTAAAAGCAACTAAAAGTAATTAGATTTGTTAAGGAATCAAATTTATTTCAAGAGACTACACATTGTTATTTAATCTCCGGTACTGAATAGTCTTTTTCTTTTATTTTGTTAGTTTTTGTTTTTAAGTGTGAATGCAAGTGATTAACGAATACAGACTTAACAAGTGTGGTCCTAAAGTGCCTGCTGTCATTGACTTGGGCAACAAATGACCCACTGGAAAGACAAATCCACTTACTAGATATCTGTATCTTGTTCTGTGACTAAAGTGATACAGAAATCACAGGGAACCCAGAATGATGCAACATTTTCCCCTACTCTGCCCTTGATCTTTTAGTTATTTCGTGTCCTGAGAAAATGCTTGATAAATGCCTTGAAGTTTGCAGGGATGCTTTTTTTTAATCCAATGATTTGCATGTCTTGTCAGGAGTTGTGCAGCCTCTGAGGGGTGTTGGGGAAATCATTCCTTCCTTTCTTTTTTTGGGGGGTGGGGTGGGGACAGGGGGAGGGCATTGAAGATCCTGGAATAGTTGGTGGGTACATAGTTAACTTACTTTGGTTACATGTTTGACTTTTAACAGCTGATGAATCAAAGAGTATCATTTAAAGAAAAGTTGCAGAACAAGTAACTGGATTTTAAATTATCCATTGTAATTGTGTAACTGGGAGCAGAAATATATTCTGCTTTTCACTGTAGGTGCTCAGACTTGTTCTCCATCACTAACACTAAATATGTACTCTTGTTTTTCATCAAACATCTAAGAGAACTTATATATTCTTCTGTAAATTCTTTTAATTTCAGTTTCTCAACGAAATCTAAAAAGGAAAAGTTCATGAAAAAAAAGTGTTTTTAGCCAGTGAGGAGGTAACAAACACTACTTGTAGAAGGTGGGTTTTCATGAAAATTCTACTTCTGCACTAACTAGCTTCTAATTATATCATAATATATTTTATTATTAGAGCAAGATGGATTTTTTTAAGGAAAATAATGTAAAATTCTGGAAATTTTATTTTGGGCAGAAAAGAACATTAGCCCTGTCTTATCATCACATTACCATCCTGTTGCACTGCAGCTTGTGTATAGCATATAGCATGCTAAAATGTGTGTGTGTGTGTGTGTGTGTGTGTGTGTGTGTGTGTGTAAACTAAGGGTCCAATTTAAGACTGGGTGATGTTAGTGGCATAGTAACAAGTTCTCTGGCCTGATGCATCACATCACACATGTACACATACAGAGAAATTAGTGTACCCATGTTTGTCAAATACAAGTTAAAATACCAGGGCATTTATAGAGTTGCAGTCTTCTGACAAAGGCAGACTAGATCCCCTGGACACGTTTGGAGAAGAAAGTACGTTTTATTCTACTTGTGTCCAATTTTGAGTGATTGTAATATGGATGGATTTTCTGGTTTTGTTAATTATTTCAGGTTTTAAACAAATAGTTCACGAAAGAAGCTATTTGACTTACCTGCTTTTTAAAAAGTATAAGCATGGATCGCCAATTCCACTTGATGTAAACAAAACTTTTTATAATAATATAATAATAACTTATTGTATCAGTCCAGGTTCAGAAACTTGTGGTAAGCCAGTTTCAGATAGTTTCATTTCACTTGTAAACTATATCACTTTTACTGATAATGTAATTTTCAAATGTATAATATGCTTGTAGATGTGCCCTGCATTTAGTGCTTTGTTCCTAGTTTGATTTTTTTGTTGAGTCTCCTGCTTGCTTGCCAAAAGCTAGAATGCTTTGGGCCCATGTACAACTCAAAGGGAGGCAACCTTGAGCTTTGTTTAAAGCATTGAACAAACTGGAAAATGCAACATGCCACATATTGAACTGAAAAAAATATGAAAATAGAATACAAACATAATGATTTTAAAATAATGTGGGAAAAGTAAAAGTAAATACATTAAAAATTTCAGTCTGGATCCTGCCCCCGACTTCCCTTCTGGACCAGAGATGAGTATCTGGGTCCAACCCGGATCCCATCCCTGGGCACCAGTCACTCCGGGAAGACCCGCCCAACTCAGCCCCAGGCTCTGGCCACCGGGCAGGTCCTCTTCTAGCCCCACCGGGAGGGATCCCCTTTTCCAAGCCCCTCCGCAGCCCCTGCAATCTCCGCGCCCTGCCCCCACGCACATCTGCCCGAGACCCCAGCCACTTCCTGAGACTTAGAGACTGGCCCCCGGCTCCCATCCTGCCCCTGACTTCCCTTCTGGACCAGAGATGAGTATCCGGGTCCAACCCGGACCCCATCCCTGGGCACCAGCCACTCCGGGAAGACCTGACCAACTTGGCCCCAGATTCAGGCCACCAGGCAGGTCCCCTTCTAGCCCCACCAGGAGGGATCCCCTTTCCCAAGCCCCCTGGCAGCCTCTGCAATCTCCGAACCCTGCCCCCACGCCCATCTGCCCGAGACCCCAGCCACTTCCTGAGACTTAGAGACCGGACCCCAGCTCCCATCCTGCCCCTGACTTACCCTCTGGACCAGAGTTGGACAAGAGAAATCCCTTTTGGACAAGAGAGAGAGTCTTCCTGAATCTGTCAGCTCTTTCTGAAACAAGTACACTGATAAGACCAAGAAGGAACCACAAGGAGATGGGCAGACGTCAAGGCAGAAGTACATACAACAAAATGAAGAGCAATACAGCATCACCAGAACCTAGCCTGCCTCCAACATCTAGACCTGAACACCAAAAATTGGAAGAAGCAGAAGAAAGTAGCCTTATGAGTAACTTCATGAAGAAGGTAGAGGCTTGTGTAGAGGAAAAGACAAGAAAATTGGAAGAATGCTGTAAACAACTAGAGGAAAGGGCAATCAAATTAGAAGAAAATAATAAAGCCCTCCAAGAAAACAATAAAGTCCTGGAAGAAAACAATAAAGCACTGAAAGAAAATCATGGAAAAGCAATGAAACAAACAAAGGAAACAGTCCAAGAACTGAAAAGGGAAATTGAAAAAATAAAGAATACACAAACAGAGGAAATGTTGGAAATAGAAAACCTGAGTAAAAGATTGAGAACTTCAGATGAGAGTATATCCAACAGAATACAAGAGATGGAAGAGAGGATTTCTGGCATTGAAGATACAGTAGAAGAAATAGTTTCATCAGTCGAAGGAAACACTAAAGCCAACAAAGTCATGAACCAAAAGGTCCAAGAAATTTGGGACACCATGAAAAGACCAAACCTACGAATTATAGGGATAGAAGAAGGTGAAGAATACCAACTCAAAGGCACAGAAAATATATTCAACAAAATTATAGAAGAAAACTTTCCCAACTTAAAGAAGGAATTGCCTATGAAGATACAAGAAGCCTATAGAATACCAAACAGACTAGACCCCCAAAAAAGTCCCCTCGACACATAATAATTAAACAACTAAATGTACAGAATAAAGAAAGAATATTAAGAGCAGCCAAGGAAAAAGGCCAAGTGACCTATAAAGGTAAACCCATCAGAATAACACCTGATTTCTCAATGGAGACTTTGAAAGCCAGAAGGACCTGGACAGATGTAATGCAGACACTAAGAGACCATGGATGTCAGCCCAGACTAATATACCCAGCAAAACTTTCAATCATCATAGATGGAAGGAACAAGACATTCAAAGACAAAGCCAGATTTAAACAATACCTATCCACAAACCCAGCCCTACAGAAAGCACAAGAAGGAAAATTCCAACCGAGGGCAGTCAGATACACACTCGAAAACACAGGCAATAGATAAAGCCAAAACAGTAAACTCCAAAGAAGGGAAGTACACACACACTACCACCAAAAATAACAGGGATGAAGAATCACTGGTCATTAATATTCCTTAATATCAATGGACTTAATTCACCTATAAAAAGACATAGACTTACAGAATGGATACGAAAGCAAGACCCATCTTTCTGCTGCATACAAAAAACACATCCCAAATTCAAAAACAGACACTACCTAAGAATAAAAGGCTGGGAAAAGACTTTCCAATCAAATGGTCTTAAGAAACAAGCAGGGGTAGCCATCCTGATATCCAACAAAATAGACTTCAAACTAAAATCAATCAAAAGAGATCAAGAAAGACATTACATACTCATTACAGGAAAGATCCACCAAGGTGAAGTCTCAATTCTGAACATTTATGCCCCAAACACAAGGGCACCCACATATGTAAAAGAAACATTACTAAAGCTTAAACCACATATAAAACCCCCCACATTAAAAGTGGGAGATCTCAACACCCCACTTTCACCACTGGACAGATCTCCCAAATCGAAACTTAACAGAGAAATAAAGGACTTAACTGATGTCATGACCCAATTGGACCTAATAGATATCTACAGAACATTCCATCCTAACAAGAAAGAATATACCTTCTTCTCAGCACCCCATGGAACTTTCTCTAAAATCGACCACATACTTGGCCACAAAGCAAATCTCAACAGATACAAAACAATTAGAATAACCTCCTGTGTTCTATCAGACCACCATGGTTTAAAGTTAGATATTAACAACAACAACAACTACAGAAAACCTACAATCTCATGGAAACTGAATAATGCTCAACTGAATCACCAATGGGTTAAGGAAGAAATAAAGAAAGAAATTAAAGACTTCCTAGAGATCAATGAAAATGAAGACACCACATACCCAAACTTATGGGACACTATAAAAGCAGTGTTAAGAGGGAAATTCATAGCACTAAATGCCCACATAAAGAAGTTGAAGAAATCCCACACTAGTGACTTAACCGCACACCTGAAAGCTCTAGAACAAGAAGAAGCAAAGTCTCCCAGGAAGAATAGACGCCAGGAAATTATCAAAGTAAGAGGTGAAATTAATAAATTAGAAACTAAGAGAGTACTACAAAAAATTAATGAAACAAAGAGTTGGTTCTTTGAGAAAATCAACAAGATAGACAAGCCCTTATCGAAACTAAACAAAAGACAGAGAGAGAGAATCCAAATCAACAAAATCAGAAATGAAAATGGGGACATAACAACAGACATTGAGGAAATCCAGAGAATTATAAGGTCATATTTGAAAAACCTCTACTCCACAAAACTGGAAAACCTAAAAGAAATGGACATTTTTCTGGATAGGTACCACATACCTAAGCTAAATCAAGGCCAGATAAACTATTTAAATAGTCCAATAACCCCTAAGGAAACAGTCATTAAATGTCTCCCAACCAAAAAAAGCCCAGGACCAGATGGTTTCACCTCAGAATTCTACCAGATCTTCAAAGAAGAGTTAATACCAATACTCTCTAAATTGTTCCACATAATAGAAACAGAAGGAACATTACCAAACTCCTTCTATGAGGCTACAATTACCCTGATTCCTAAACCAAACAAGGATGCAACAAAGAAAGAGAACTACAGACCGATCTCCCTCATGAACATTGATGCAAAAATACATAATAAAATACTGGCAAACAGACACCAAGAACACATCAGAACAATTATCCACCATGATCAAGTAGGCTTCATCCCAGGGATGCAAGGGAGGTTCAACATATGAAAGTCCATCAATGTAATACACCATATAAACAAACTCAAAGAAAAAAACCATATGATCATCTCACTAGATGCAGAAAAGGCATTTGACAAAATCCAACACCCCTTCATGATAAAAGTCTTGGAGCGATCAGGAACACAGGGAACATATCTAAACATAATAAAGGCAATATATAGCAAGCCAACAGCCAACATCAAATTAAATGGAGAGAAACTCAAAGCAATTCCACTAAAATCAGGAATGAGGCAAGGCTGTCCACTCTCCTCATACTTATTCAATATAGTACTTGAAGTTCTAGCCAGAGCAATAACACAACATAAGGAGATTAAGGGGATACAAATTGTCAAGGAAGAAGTCAAGCTTTCCCTATTTGCAGATGACATGATAGTATACTTGAGTGACCCCAAAGATTCCACCCAGGAACTGATAAAGCTTATAAACACCTTCAGCAACATAGCAGGATACAAGATCAACTCAAAAAAATCAGTAGCCCTCCTATATACAATGGACAAAGAAGCTGAAAAGGCAATTAGAGATACATCACCCTTTACAGTAGCCAAAAATGACATAAAATACCTTGGGGTAACACTAACCAAGCAAGTGAAGGACCTATATGACAAGAACTTTAAGTCCCTGAAAAAAGAAATTGAAGAAGATGTCAGAAAATGGAAAAATCTCCCATGCGCATGGATAGGCAGGGTTAACATAGTAAAAATGGCAATCTTACCAAAAGCAATTTACAGATTCAATGCAATCCCCATCAAAATACCAACACAATTCTTCACAGAGCTGGAAAGAATAATACTCAACTTCATATGGAAAAACAAAAAACCCAGGATAGCTAAAAGAAAACTGTACAATAAAACAACTTCTGGAGGCATCACAATCCCTGACTTCAAGCTCTACTATAGAGCTACAGTAATAAAAACCAGCTTGGTATTGGCATAAAAACCGACCTGTGGACAAATGGAATCGAATTGAAGACCCTGACATTAACCCACACACATATGGACATATATTTTTTGACAAAGAAGCCAAAAGTGTACAATGGAAAAAGAAAGCATCTTCAACAAATGGTGCTGGCATAACTGGATATCAACGTGTAGAAGGCTGCAAATAGATCCATATCTGTCACCGAGCACAAAACTTAAGTCCAAGTGGATCAAAGACCTCAACATAAATCCAGCTACTCTGAACCTGCTAGAAGAGAAAGTAGGAAGTAGTCTTGAATGCATTGGCATAGGAGATCACTTCCTAAATATAATACCAGTAGCGCAGACACTGAGACAAACAATCAATCAATGGGACCTCTTGAAAGTGAGAAGCTTTTGTAGAGCAAAGGATACGGTCAACAAGGCAAAGCGACACCCTACAGAATGGGAAAAGATCTTCACCAACCCCACATGTGACAGAGGACTGATATCCAGAATATATAAGGAACTCAAGAAATTAGACATCAAAACAACCATCAGTCCAATTGAGAAATGGCTTTAGAACTAAACAGAGAATTCTCAACAGAGGAAACCCAAATGGCTGAAAGACATTTAAGGAATTGCTCAACATCACTAATCATCAGGGAAATGCAAATCAAAACAACTCTGAGATACCACCTTATGCCTGTCAGAGTGGCTAAGATCAAAAACACTGAAGACACTTTATGCTGGAGAGGATGTGGAACTAGGGGAACTCTCCTCCACTGCTGGTGGGAATGCAAGCTTGTACAACCACTTTGGAAATCAATATGGCGCTTTCTTAGAAAATTGGGAATCAATCTCCCCCAAGATCCAGCTATACCACTCCTGGGCATATACCCAAGAAATGCTCAATCATACCACAAGAGCACTTGCTCAGCTATGTTCATATCAGCATTGTTTGTAATAGCCAAAACCTGGAAACAACCTAGATGCCCTTCAACTGAAGAATGTATAAATAAATTGTGGCACATATACACAATGGAATACTACTCAGCAGAGAAAAACAATGACATCATACAGCTTGCAGGCAAATGGATGGATCTAGAAAAAATCATCCTGAGTGAGGTAACCCAGACTCAGAAAGACAAATATGGTATGTACTCACTCATAGAAAGATGCTAGATGTGGAACAAGGATGACTGGACTGCTACTCACATCATCAGTGAGGCTACCTGGAAAACGGGATCCCAAAAAAGACATGGAGAAATGGATGAGTTCTACATGAACAGCCTGGTCATGAGTGGGAACAATGAAGGGCAACGGTCGAGGGAAAGAGAGTGGGAGATCCTAGCTGGATCAAGAAAATAGAGGGAGAACAAGGAATAGGAGACCATGGTAAATGAAGACCACATGAGAAGGGGAGGAACCAGAGAGCTAGGGAGGCCCACGGAGATCCACAAAGATACCCCCACAAAAGACTGCTGGCAATGGTAGAGAGACCGCAGGAACTGACCTACTCTGGTGATGGGATGGCCAGACACCCTGTTAGTTGTGCCATAAACCCCATCCAAGGACTGAGGAATCTGGATGCAGACATCCAAGTCTGGGCCCCTGGTGGAGCACTGGGAGTATAATTAGTGAGATAGAAGAGGGTTTATATGAGCGAGAATTGTTGAAGCCAAGGTTGGATAAAGCACAGGGACAAATAACCAAATGAATGGAAGCACAGGATCTATGAACCAAAGGCTGAGGGCCCCCCAACTGGATCAGGCCCCCTGAATGGGTGAGACAGTCATTTGGCTTGATCTGTTTGGGAGGCAGCTGTGCGTTGGTGCCGGGTCCTGGGCTCGTTGCATGAGTTGGCTGTTTGAATCCTGGTACTTATGCAGGGATGCTTGGCTCCATCTGGGAGGAGGGGACTGGACCTGGCTGGACTGAGTCTACCAGGTCGATCCCAGTCCTCGGAGGAGACCTTGATCTGGAGGAGGTGGGAATGGGGAGTGGGCTGGGGGGAGGGGGAGGGTGCATGAGGGGGAGAACAAGGGAATCTGTTGCTATTATGTTGAACTGAATGGTGTTGTAAAATAAATAAAAAAAAGAAAGAAAGAAAAGAAAAAACTCCCATTCTTTGTAAAAAAAAATAAAATAAAATAAATAAAACTAAGTAGTGCTTAGTGAAAAAAAAATCAGTCTGTAATATTAGATGATAATTATTTTCTTTGCCTATTTTTCAAATTGTCAAAAATATATCTTAATTGGTTTAGCAATTCTGTCCAAACATCAAAAATAAAAACCAGTCCTCCAGGAACTTATAAATTAAATATTTAATTCCTGCTAAATGTCATGTAATATATTTTGATCATACTCACTTCCCACTCCTCCCTTTCACAAAACCTTACCTGTTAATCTTTCTAATCCTTTTAAATAGTGCTACACCATGGTCAAGAGCTCATGGAAGAATTTTTGCTATCATATCTAGAGGATACTATCTAGCAGCAGGAATCTGTCATTTGCCTCTTGCATTCTTTCTGCCCCATATTCCATGATTTTTCCCGAGTGTTGGGTGTAATAAATTGTGTTTCAAATGTTGACCAGTTATGGATCTCTGTCATAGTCTCCATCTGTTGTGAAAGAAGTTTCTTTGATGAAATATGAGACCTACACTTTATCTATGAATATGACGAGAAGTATTTAGAACATATTTAGAAATTATACTCATTTAGGGAACCTCATGGTAGTAGGTTTTCCTCTAAAATCCATAACTTTGTCAGCCATAGGAAGTTGAGAAGATTTCCATCACCAATCATGAATTCTCTTCTACTAAGAGGTCCTTAAACCCAACTAGACAGCTGTTAGTTATTCTTATGATAACATTGCCATTGTTTCACCATTATGACTATCTTCTCAGTCAAGACAGTATTGTGGTTAATGGGCTTTACAGCTGGTATCACCACTTATTGGCAACTTGTATAACACCTTTGAAAGTCATTTCACAGGAATGTAGATTCCAAGTCATTTCCAATTTTATTTCCTATAAGTTTTGTGTCTAAAATTGATTGTGATTTCTAAAATAGGGTCTTTCTTTAAATTCTGGGAGTCTAACTTACTTTCAAAGCTTCAGGATACTGAGAGACTCTACCTCAGAAAGGTAAACCATGCTGGAAAAATGATGCCTAAGGTTGCCTTCTGATCTGGACACAAGAGCAGAAACATCTGTTTACATAAAAACATACACACATTTTTAAAAAGAGAGAATATTACTCACAAGTTAAATTAGAACCAATGAATCTGAGAACTGTAAATTAAAAGTACTTAAATTGATTTAGGTTTGAACACATCAGTTTCAGAAATACAATATCAATAATCCCACCAGTTTTATATTGGACACTTTTATTTTTTTTTACTTTTACAATAAATGCTTCAAAAAGTCAATGAAATGTTATTACTTAGATACTGTATTAGTAACTTTCCTGCTGCTGTGTTAGAATATGGCCAAGGCTTGTTGAAGAATTAATTTTCACTTACAGTTCCAGAGGGATAAGAGTGCATCATGGTGGCTAAGTGGATGGCAACAGTGACAGGAGCAGGAAGGTGAGAGCTCACATCTCTATCATGAGTACATAGAAGAAAGGGCAAATTGGAAGTTATATTAGATTTTTTTTCACTCTCACCACTCACCCCAAATGACATACTTCCTTTACTAAATGTGAATCTCCTAATCCCACCCCAAATATCTCTATCAACTGGGGACCAAGTGTTAAAATATATCAGAACCATCTTAGGATGTTGCTTTTCCATATGAAGTTGAATATTGATCTTTCAAGGTCTGTACAGAATTGTGTGGAATTTTTATTGAATTTTATTGATTGATTTTATTTTATGGAAATCTATAGATTGATTATTGTAGGATGGCTGTTTTTACTATGTTAATCCTACTGATCCAGGAGAATGGGGGATATTTCCATCTTCTGATGTCTTCTCCAATTTCTTTCTTCAAAGACTTGAAGTTCTTCATATACAGGTGTTTTACTTGTTTAGTTAGAGTTATCCCAAGATATTTTATATTATTTGTGGCTATTGTGAAGGGTATTGTTACCTTCATTTCTTTCTCAGCCTGTTTATCATTTGTATATAGGAGGGCTACTCATTTTAAGTAAATTTTGTTAATACTTATTGTTTGATTGTCATGCTAGTTGTCATCCATGGGAGGCCTGCCCTTTGCTAAAAAGGAACAGAGGAGGAATTTGGAGGAGAGAAGGAAGGGAGGGACTGAGAGTACAGGAGGGAGGAAAAATTGTGGTTGGGGTATAAAAACAATAACAAAAGTAAAATTAAAAAAATACAAAAAAATACCAGAGCATACAAGGGGCATTTTGTTCAAACCACCACAGATACATTTATTTTCTGTATTAATGATTGCATACTTCAGACCTTCTCAATAGTTGTATAAGTCTCTCTGAATGGAGAGCTGCATAATTAGGATTGATATGTGAGAATAACTTTGCATATTTGTGTAGCTATAGTTTTTCCTGCCTTGCCCACAGTCAGGACAAATCTTTGTCACCTGCCAGTCCCACAGCTGCTCAGACTCAACCAAGTAAACAAAGAGACTTATATTGCTTACAAACTGTATGGCCATGGCAGGCTTCTTGCTAACTGTTCTTATAGCTTAAATTAATCCATTTCCATAAATCTATACCTTGCCACAAGGCTCATGGCTTACCAGCATCTTCACATGCAGCTTGTCATGGGAGCAGCTGGCAGTGACTCCCTCTGCCTTCCTGTTCTTTCTTTTCTCCTCTCTGTTAGTCCTGCCTATACTTCCTGCCTAGCCACTGGCGAATCAGTGTTTTATTTATTGACCAATCAGAGTAATTTGACATACAGACCATCCCACAGCATATATATGATATTGAACATCATGAAGATTATGTCCAGACTTTGTTTTTGCTCATCAACTTTCCTTATTTTTGTGTACTTAGTATTTTAGACACATAAATACATTCATTAAGGAATAACAGAGTAAATTGATAGCTCATGTAACTAGTAAATTCTAGGAATATTACTTTGAGATATAGCCATTGGCCAAAGCAAGAAGCCGAGGAATCATATCTTCAACAATAAACACAAATCAAAGAATGAATTGGAAGTCTGGTGAGTCAAATCTCAGTTCTATTGATACATTTCCTCCAGCATGATTGCAACTACCATAACCTCCCCAAACAGCACCACCAACAGGAGATTGAGTGTTCAAATATCTTGTCCTGTTGGGGACATTTCTCAGTGAAGCCACTACAACAATGAGCCTAAATGTAAATAGTGTCTGGAAGTAAAAGTGAATTTCTGGGCCTGAGTGAAGGACATCTATTCCAAAAGAATCCATATGGCTTTCTGCATTTTCAAAAATTATACTCTCTCAAGTCCTAGTACCTCCAGTAATTTCAGCTGAAACACCACATACAACAATTTGACATATTTTAACTTCTTCAATGTGAAAAATGTCTGGAGAGTCTCAACGTAGCAGAAAAAATTCTGTGCATGAAAATATGTTTCAGAAATAAATGAGAGTAGAATAAGATATCCATTTTTTCTAAATGGAATAAAGGACATGAAAATCCAATCAATTAACTTATATAGTGTCTGTTAAATTTAATTAATAGTAATCTGAGTATAATTTCTAAGGAATGGTGACCTATTATTTTTAAGTAGTTTGTTTAGAAATAAGAATTATTCATAATGTGGTCAAATTTACCACAAAGAATTAGGGAACACAAATTTCAAATATATCAAAAATATTAAATATGATCCAATTTCAAGAGGCAAAGATCTTAAAATCTTGAACATTAAATAACTTCTCAATCTATAATTACTATTAATTGAGAAGTATAGCAATACTTTTTATGTGAATAGTTCCCATTTTTCATGTTGCATAGCTTGGAAATCAATAACTGGATGATAAAACTTACACTGTGTTGTGATTTGTATTTTAACTGAGAAATAAAGTTTAACATGCTAGTATATATTTATATAATATCTGTCTTTGTGTAGCTATACTAAAAGCAATTAATAGTGAGTATTTAAGTGAAGCTAAGAAATATAACAATATTCAGTGTTCAATGTTTCTTAAAATTATGCAATACATTTGTAACCAACAGAAAAGTGAAACAAAAAAAAACAACAGTTTTTAACATCAAAAATATCAGTAATCTACCATGACCTAAAGAAGAACATCCTTTAAAAAATGCAAACTCTTATACACTCTAATGCAAAGAATAAAACATTTCTAGATTTGCACAAGTTCTATGGAAGTTGATGAGACCAGTTAGTATGTTTCCTGGAAAATTATATCAGCATCATTTTTGCCACCTCTTATAAAAGCTTCTACAGTTTAATCAATCTATACGCTAAGGAGGGACGTGTAATTTGAAGGCACAGTAAGCATGGTCATGTTCACATCAAGACCTCTTGTCATGCTTGGAACACAGCCCTGAATAGTGTTTTGATTTTTTGGCTCTGAATTACCTCTCTCATTTCAAATAATTTTCAAAATGGAAGATTTTTAAGTTTTGCATTTGCATGTTTAGTAAGAAATACACACCCATTTTAGAATGCCCTTTAAAGTTGGCTCTAAGCATGATATACTTTGCGTAGGATAGTTTTATATTTATGTTTTGGGAGAGCAACATTTTCAAGCTTATATGAGATCTAGTTTTCATTTTCTGAGTCCACTAGCTTTATAATTGACTGATTATAACACTGTATGACTGGTCACTAGTAATTTCTTATTGTTTTCAATGAGTCTGATTTCCATAGTGCATTACTTTTAGCAATGTTCCTGTATGATACAGAAGTAGGAAATTTAATGAAACTCTGAGAACTACATTTATATAAAATTAACCAATTTGTCTTTAACTATCTCTGTGAAAATAATTTCTCCAAAAATAATTGGAATGACTATATGAGGCTATAAGTATATAACTTAAAGTAAAGCTGCATCTTAATTATCTTATAGATATGATTTATTTGTTCACATAATAGCATATATGTAATTTACATAATGTAGACCAATTTGTACAAAAATTACAGATGGGTGAGATTTTTATTGTTGAAATATGCTGATTGGAGAATTGTTTAATAGATTTTGTGTGTTTTATTTACATTCTAAAATGCATAAAATAATCTTGTTGCCAACAAACTTCCTGCTGAGATGTAAATGGACCAGAAAGTAAGATTTTGGGGGCTAGAGTGGTAAATCAGTAGTTAAGAGTGCATACTGTTCTTTCAGAAGACCCAAGTTCATTTCCCAGCACTGAAACTGGGTGTCTCTCAACCTCCTGTAACTTTAGCCCCAGGGGATCTTATTTCCACCTCTGGGCCCAAAACTTAGGAGGGCACCTACACTCATGTGTTCATACCTTCACACAGACAACCACACATATGCATAATTAAAAATAAAAGAAAAGTTTTTTATTTCTGTGAGTAATGAAGGTACTAGTGGACAATATTTTTCTAATTAACAAAAGATTGCAATTTTCTTAAATTACCTTCATAGGATTGATAGTAAAAGAATATTTTCAGTAAAGATTATTGATATAAATGGAACAGAATTTGATGAAAACCAAGAAGATTAAGTAAATAACTGGTTATAACTCATAGTAAGAAATGTTAAACTTTCAATATGTCTTTAGTTTCCTACAAAGAGCCATGCAAGAGGAATGCCAATTCTCACAATGGAGTAACTGAGTCTGGAACATGTAAGATTCCATTAGAGTTTTGATAAAAATCAACTGGATCTGTAGTTGATTTAGGGGAACAGGTTATGAAGAATGAGACAAAGGGATATATGGTAGAGCTGTATGTAAAATTTACAAGGACTCACTTATTCAAGAAAAGCTGCAAATAGAGGATAGTGTGACTAATCATAATCTCAAGTGGCTTGCATTTGACTCAACAAAAAGCCTGAGATACAACAAAGTAATGGATAGAAACAAGTTGTTTCCAATGACTCAAGCACTTTGGTGAAGACAGCATGTTCTCACTGTTTAAAGCATGTTAAATCTTTCAATCCCATAGCTCTATGCTTAGCCTATTTAACATTTCTTACGGGTCTAGAAATCACAGTTCAACAAACACCTTGATTGTTATACCTTACTGCCTTTTACATCAATAATTCAGGCTTTGATAGACACATGACTATCCATCAGAGCTTTGAACAGGTGTGGTACAATATTTTCTGTTCCCATATTAAAAATAATCTGGTGGTAAAGGGGAATAAAAACACAAATTGAGTGAACAAAGAAAATGGTGGTTGTATTAGGCAAAAATGTATACTGAAACTTTAATACTTTGTATCTGTTTAAAGTAAAATTGTTCTTTGGTTTAATTTACCAAGACAAATTAGTGAGATTCTGGCTTTGTGCCAGGACAAGGACTACATTTTCCCCCAAGAATAAATCTGATGTCAAATTTCGTAGTTTATCTCTTATATCTGTTTCTATCACAATGTTCTCCTTTTGTTAACCTACTGCTTTGCTACACAATACAGCTTGCTCACTATAGTGACACATGGATAGGAAATGAAATATTTACAGTATGGTATTCTAATCTGTATCTCAGAAAAAGAAGAAAATATTCTCTTGATATTTAAAGAATTTTTGTCATCTTGCATGCTTATTTAGAGAACTAAGTCAAAGAATTAAGGTATTATAATGTGTTAGAGCTGGATAGAAAAGATGATCACTGTTAAGACCAATGGAATTCATTCTGTAATCTGAACATAAGACAACTGCAGTGGATGATGGGTACCACTGTAAAAGGATGAAGTTTGATGCCACAAGAAAAAAAGAAGTGTCCAGTATGCTTTGAGATTTAAAAAAAAATAGGCTTACAATTAGCACAATTACTTTTGAGTTTTTGTAGAAGATGGTTTTCTATTTTAAGTTCTTACACTTCTAATAAAACTTCATTATTTTAATAATTGAAATAATTTATAATGACTACAATTTCATATCTAAAATAGTACTGCTAACTTTAAAAATTACTATTTTCTGGAAAATGATTATTTAATAGCATGTAAATGCTTAATTAACACATTTTTACCCTCTAATAATTCATTAGCAATTCTATTGGTACAGATAAAGAAACTACTTATTTTAAAATTTCATGCCTATTAAGGAATAAAATGCATTCCAGTTATTACTGGAATTGATTTCTTACAATAATCCACATAATATGCCACTTAATTTTCCATAAAATGAAAAGTAATCATTAAAAATGACCAACTGAAGAGTCTGTTTAGAAATCTACAATAGAGAGCACATATTTTTGAGAAAAAGTTGCTCACAAGGTTAAAGATTCAATGTGTAACTATTATGAATAACATAAATTATGCTTTAAATATCAGATCTATGACCTAAAATCAATGAAATCTCAGGCACTAATTCAAATTGGATGGTAAAATTACATTCACAGTGAAGATTTGAATTCTAGTTTTGGGTCTGGAGAACTATACTGGTTTTCCAGGTTTTTTTTTTTTTGCTTTTTTTTTTTTTGTACTCCCCAGAAACATTTGGTTATTGTGAGATAACAGTACTACTTAAGTGGCATAGTTGACATTGAAATGGAGACAATGTCTTTGATAGCCAAGGTGTTTCCAATGTAATCACATGAGTTTGAGCAGCCTAGGGCCTTTTGATCATCCCAAAGTAGCTGGTAAGAAGGCAAAGTGAGTCTGTCAGAACCAGACTTAAGAATAGGTGCTAGCAGTCTAGATTATGAACTCCTGGGGCCTGATCTCAGCCAAGCATTGCAAGCCACATGGATTCAGCATCACTCCAGGATAGAGCAAGATCTCTCATTGAAAATGAGAATGATATAAGAGATTAAAGAAGATAATGTCCTCCATATATCCTATCATCTTCAACATTGCTCTTTTATTTTCCTCTTATCTTTTTCACACTCTAATTCTTCTCATGATTTCCGAGTTCTTATGTACCAGGAAAAAGCTCTTTATCACCAGTCTAGTTTGTGGTCTTTCTCTTGAACTCCACAAGATATGTAAAACAAGATAACATTGCTATTTTTGTCCTATTTTTCATTTCAGGCATATGTGAAAGTATTACAGAGAATATAACACTTGTGTCCTTTTCTCATCGTAATTTCTTCATTTACAAGGTTAAGTTATTTCTGGGAAGGCAGCTTACTCTCATCTACCTGTCTTATGCTCACAACAAAGACCACAAGAGTCACCATATTCTGCTAATGATCACATGCTATATTTGCTACTTTAATAGATTATAACACTTCCTACATTCCATCTCTGCAAACACAAGACAGACCCCATTTGTCACAAAGCCACACCACTCCATGTACCCAAAGGAAAGAGACATCTTGGAATTGTCCCCAAAGATGCTCTACTCTTATATGTCTACTCTAACATGCCTTGAGTATAGGTGCCTGTTTTACCACTCATCCTAGAAAGTATGCATCTGTCAAGACAGCAAGAAGGGCACATCATCCCATACCAAATGAGAAAAGGAAACAATATCTAATTTGTGTTTACAGATGTTCAACCTTCAGATCAGCCTGAGTTGCAAATCATTTTACCCACTGAAAAAGTGATCTATACTTCTATTATCTATTACTATTACTTCCAAACTTATCTTTAGTTCTATGTCTATTTAGGGTACCAATTATGTTGTGTGGTTTTTCCTGGGGAGATATATACACATGTCAATTCATACTACATGAAGCACAGACCAAGGAACCAAAGAAATTATCCTGCCCAACTCTAGTTTCTGAGAACAAGTAGCTTACATTGGTTGCTTGTAAGAATATGGTAGAGGTTGGGAGTGGTGGAGCATGCCTTTATTCTCAGCACTCACAAGGCAGAGACAGGTAGATCTCTGTGAGTTTGGGGTCTGCCTGGTCTACTTAGTGAGTTCTCATACAGTAAGTAAAACATAAAGACGCCATGTCTTAAAACACACACACAAACACACACACACACACACCAAAAAATAGTATTGTTGATGGGGTATTTGCAAAAGAATCAGTGACTGAAAAGCAGTTGTATAACTGGAAATTCTACCCTGGTGTGGGTGATAGTTAATGGAAGTTCACTATACAACTTGGAAATAGTTCTATAGACAAAAGCTCCTTTCTTTACCAATTGCTACTGCTTTGGTAACCTTGGGCATGGACATTGTGAATCATGACACTATAAAGATGGTAACTAGTAGATACCAGTGTCATTCATGTGGTAATAATACTGTAAGCACATGAAGTACAAAATACAAGATATGGTCACTTCTAGTGAGAATACAAAAGAAACTTGGGATGCTAGAAAGAGGGTTAATAAAGATACAGAGCCATATGCCGGATTCTCTACTAGGATGTCTAATGGAGCCATGGAAATTTAGAGTCACAATCAGGATCCAGGAAAGGTGGATAACCTGTCAGTGTGGGAAGCTACTCTGTGAGAGTAAGTATGAAGGCTACAATCAGCAAAGCCATGGGAAAGGGCTAATCAAGACTTTTCCTCCATCCCCACTACCATTTTGCATGGATACCACTATTTGAACTTATAATGTTTAATTTATGCACTGGTACCATTCATTCTGACATTGGGATACCTACCCGTTTCTCCTTATTTTTCTTTGATATGCCTGCCATATAGCTGTTCCTCAATTACATCTTAGAAGTATACAACTTGTTTTTAATTTTATATCATCAGAGATGGAATGATTTTGCCTCAAATTAGGCTTAGATTGAGTCTTTG
Organism: Peromyscus leucopus; assembly: GCF_004664715.2. Classification (NCBI taxonomy): domain Eukaryota; kingdom Metazoa; phylum Chordata; class Mammalia; order Rodentia; family Cricetidae; genus Peromyscus; species Peromyscus leucopus. Next base: position 80,563,402 of record NC_051083.1, on the reverse strand, counting down.
AACAAAGTTCAGGTCAATAAAGTCTTACTGAAATGGGGATGGAATGTTTATATTTTGCTTTATGGGAAGGACATTAATCATGGGACTGAGGAATGGAATCATCAAATTTGGCTCTCATTTGTTCCACAGAGTTTCATGTGATAGATTCTTAATCTCCAGTTTGGAAATATTGAGAAAGAATGTTGAGAGTAGATTGTCACTAGAATTTGAAAGTATCACTCATAACAGTTATTATGAAACTTCTTAAGTTCTCATGATAATCAACTGTAAGTAACAAGAGACCATAGGTTCTCTCCAGAATGTCTCTTCCACGTGTGCTCTTACAACTTTATTACTAGCTTGTCATGTTAGGCCTTACCAGCACCAAATACCAGCTTTTGTACTTTTAGCAATGTGAATTTAGGGTAACATTTTCTTCTTACAAAGTAACTGGTTGTGCATATAATCATAGCAACACAAAGTAGACTGAGACAAAATGAAAATGTAAGCCAGTATTTGACAAAGACTATTTATAAAGAAATATTTTTTTCCTGAAAATAAAAAGCAACTTTAAAATGAGGTTAGTCCAGTAAATAACATGTATAGTGATTAAGAAAAATATGAGATATAGATGAGTCATTATGTATTTTGTAAAAGAAGGAAAAGGAGAAGGAATATTAATCATAAGTGTAGATATGTTGAAAATGAATGATTTATACATCTTTGACATTAAATAAACTGTTAAGATTCACTTATACATATTAAGAAATTAAAATATAAGTTTTAAGAATAAATTAGATGATAAAGAAGACAGCAGAAAAACCACAACATTGAAGTTGGCCTTAAATTCAGTAAGAAAAAAATTTGATTATCTTAAATAAGAATTACAGCTCAATCTTCAACATCAAATATAGGTGACAGTATTTTCAGCATGGTGAGAAAAGAAGAAAATCTGCACGTGCACTGGAACAGCCCCTAAAATGGGAAACAGATATTTCCTGATAAAAGCAAAGAATTTTAAAACAAACTTTTTAGGGAATTAAAATGAATGTAGTTGAGATAGAAGAGAACTGATCCAAAGTATAATACTACAAATAAAAGATTGAAATGAATCTGAAAGGAAAACTCTCAGGAATGAAAATTATATCTTTTACTGTTTTGATATAATAAAAAAGAACAGGACTGGGAACAAAAGATGCAACAGAGTTTTAAACTACCTGTTTAACATGTGTGATTTCGTGGCATCAATTCTTTACACCCTAAGAGAAAAAGCAAAATGTTAAAATATAAAATATGGCCTATTATATTACAAAGATTTTTATAATACTCAAGACATGAATTCAACATGAGTGTCCACAAATTAAAAATAGATTTGAAAAGTGGCATTTATATACAATGGTGTAAACTTCAGATGTTCCCTCTCTAAATGATATTGATATCGATTAGTGTTAGTGAAAACATGTATGAACCTGGAGGCTGTTGTTATATAAAATAAACCAGATGTAGACAGTCAAATATGGTACATACATATATGAATCTTACATTTTAAGTCTTACAAATGTCTGGTAAGTAGAGTGTAGAATAATAGTTGTGAGAAGCTGGGAAAGATAGATAGGAAAACAGGATGGGTAGAAGTTAATAAGTATTATGTAAAGTTACAAAAAGTTGAGGACTAAATTCTGTAATTAGTAATTTGAAATGTGTCAAGTTGACACTAAAATCTACCCATTACAGAATCCAAAGTATCTATGCCATGGGTCACCATCAAAATTTCAAAGAAAAAAGTATATAAAATTGCTGTGGATACCACTCTATATAAATAAAACACTGATGGCCAGTGACCAGGCAGGAAGTAGGTCGCCAGGCAGGAAGTAGGTGGGACAAGGAGAGAGGAGAATTCTGGGAAGTGGAAGGCTGAGAGAGAGACACTGCAGCCACCGCCAGGACAAGCAGCATGTGAAGACGCCGGTAAGCCACCAGCCACGTGGCAAGGTATAGATTTATAGAAATGGGTTAATTTAAGATATAAGAATAGTTAGCAAGAAGCCTGCCACAGACATACAGTTTATAAGTGATATAAGCGTCTGAGTGATTATTTTATAAGTGGATTGTGGGACTGCGGGGCTTGGGGAACCTGGAGAGAAGCCCTTCAGCAACATAAAATTAGTTTGCAAGCGCCACTAAATGAAATCAAGAAAGGTGCTGAAATGCAGCAATAAAAGTCCTGGGAGAAAGTAACCTATAAGGTAGAGAGGGGGATAACAGGGGTAGGATGCAGATAAGGAATGGTGGGTTATGGGTGTAATCAGAATGCATTATATGCATGTATAACATTGTCAAAGAAGAGTAAAAATACTAAAAAAAAGTGCTACGCTTCCATAAAAGTAAAAATTAAGTATTAAAAATGTCCAGTTTCCAAAGAAAAAATTATGAGACAAGGTCACAAGTAATGTAGCATGGCTTACATATAGGGGAATTAAAATCAATACAGTACCTCTGAGGAAGGAAATCCATAGTTTGGATCAAGCCAAAAAGACTTAACTCACCTATTATAAATGTTCAAAGAGCTGAAATACACTTTCTAAAATCTTAGTGTCTGAAAACTATGTTTCTTCAAAGAGAATATCAATGGAGATATAAATTATATACCAAAGGAACCAAGTAGAATTTCTGGAGTTTATCACTATAATAATTGACATGAAAAAATTGACTGTCTGGGAAAATACCATGTTTTAACAGGAGGAATAAATAATAACTTAATTTGAAACTAGGTCAACTGAGATTACCTATTGTAGGGAAGCAAAAGGAGAATTAAAAAAAAATAAACACATCACACAATGACAGAGAGTTTTTAAAGTTCTGAGAAGACAATAAATTATTACCTAACTAGTGAACTGTCTATGAAAAAAACTACACTAGGAAATTTATCTAGCTTAAACCACAAGAACTGTTAAAATGAAATGAAAGTAAATAAGTCAAATATTTGAAGACATAAAAGCACCAGTAAAAATAACTCTGCATAAGTACAAAAGATAGTTTAAATGTATATTTATTGTAATAATTATTTTATCTGATTTAAAAGACAATTGCATAAATCTATATTGAAGTGTACACAGTTTGCAAGGATATTGCTTGAATTTCAATAGTACCAGGGAAGAGGAAGTAATGGAAATTAACATGACCCAAATATTTGTACCTTAAGCAGTTAGATGTCTAAAACTACTCCTGAGTTTGTGGTACTAGTATAAGGAAATTGGGATAATAGCACTTGGGGAATGGTTAGACCTGTAAAGGAAGATAACTCATGAATGGAATTAGTGTTCTTAAGTAGAAGTGGCTCCACCCATGAATTATGCCCCCTTCACCATCATAAAGTGACAAATTTTATTTATGAACCTGAGAATAGACCCATACCAGTTGCTATATCTGCTACTATGGTGGCATAGGGATCTTTAGGTAATAGAATTTTTAGTTCAAACTTTGTGTCCTTTATAAATGTATCATTTTTGTTATTTTTTATAGAACCTCAAATGAAATAAGACAAAGCTACCTAAGAGGACAGATTTTATATATGATTGAAAATGTGGGCCACCAAGATTTCTCTGCAGGTGAAAGTGCTTGACACAACAGTACTGACAACCTGAGTTTTATTCCTGGAATCTACTTTAAAAAGTCATATGTAAGAGCTCCTGCATATAATCCAAACAGTCCCATAGCAAGATAGAAAGAAGAAACAGGAGAATTGGCTGAAAGTTCTTGGGTCAGTTATTCTGGAATAAGTAAGATGTAAAAATGAAGTATCCTGCTATAAATCTAGATAAAAGGAGAAAACTAAATCACAAAAACTTGTGCTATGGTCCTAGCATGCATCATGGTGCCCATGTACTCCATCCCTTTTTTTGTCTTTCTCTAAAAAACAATAAATTAAATAAACCTCACAAAGAAAAACAGAGTTGACATTAATATAAAGCAGATTATTCTAACTGAGGTTTTGATTATAATAGACAAATAATATAGCTCAATATATTAATATAAGACATAACCAATTAATTAAATATTAAATGAAAATAAGTATTGAATAAAAAAGAAATAAATAATAAAGTACAAAACAGAACACAAAAAATATAGAATTGAAATTGGAGAGGGTGTATAAAAATATTTATCAGTGATTGTATTAAAATTAAGTGTAATGGAGGCACCCTAATTAAAAGGTCATTATTATAAGGAACAAAAATAAATAATCTAATTGAATATAACATTTATATTTTAGATACCATACATAAAAATGCATAGGCTGGTAGTAAAAACATTTTTATATCTAAAAAATACAAGTCAGGAGAGCTGCTGCAATTCCTCAGACAGAATTAATTAAATGATATTTACAAAGATGAATATTTTACGGTGCTAACTTGTAAACATGTGATAATAACCTAGCAAAACAATGAAATAAGGTCTGGACAGGATACAGAGATAATTCAGCAAAAGCAGTTGGAGATGCTAATAACCTTTTGTTAATACTGAGTAGAACTGGAAAAAGATGTGAAGTATGGAAGTGTGAAAGTATCCATTTAGTCCTGCCTGCTAGAGGTACAAAAGTATAGTGTATCCACATTTGCTTCAGATGTTCTGTTACAGTTTATTCTCAAAAGGGAAACAGAAGATTTAAGCCATACAAAGTAAATACCCCTAAAATTTTTATAGGATTATCCATCCAGGTATGGCAAAATATATATTTTTTTTCAACTGCCAGAGTAGCATAGTTCAAATTAATAAAGACTCAAAAATTAGGGTTTTTATCTTCCAATTTATGGACTCAAGAAGAAAAAATATATATTCAAATTTGGGCCTTCTATTTTATTCCATTTGTCTATATGTGTATTTTCATGTCAGTACAATATTGTCTTTTTGTTATATCTTTATAAGTTATCTTATAATATGAAATGGAACTCCATTCAGTATTATTCTTTTTATCATTATTGCTTTGGACATCTTGGATCGTTTCTGTCATACAAATTTTAGGATACTTTTCCTATTTCACAGTAAAGACTGTTTCAAGTACTTTGATAGAAGTTGCATTTAATCTGTAAATTGCTTTTGGTTGTTTCTCAGTTACAGTTTCTACAGCTGTAACAAAAGACCATGATGAAATGAACTTCAGGCGGAAAGGGTTGATTTCATGTTACACTTCTATATAACAATCTATCACTGAGGAAACTCAAGGAAGGAACCAGGAGGCAGGAACTAAAGCAGAGTGTTGGCATTAATTCTTCTTCTGAGGTCTGGTAGAATTTTGTGTTAAAAAATCATCTGGCTATGGACATTTTTGTTTGGGGTCTTTTAATTACTGTTTCAATTTCAGTAGAGTTATAAGTCTATTTAAATTATTTATCTGATATTGATTTACCTTTGGTAGGTGGTAAAATTCAGAAAATTTATCAATTTCTTTTAAAGTTTTCAGTTTGGAGTGAAAAATTTTAAAACTATGTCATTATAGATTCCTGAATTTCCTTGTTTGTCTTATCTATCCTTTTTCATCTCTAATATTATTAATTTGGATCTTCTCTCTATGTCTTTTACTTGATTTGGATAATTATTTAGCATATTTACTGATTGGTCTCAAAGAACTACTCTTCATTTCATTGATGTCAGCAGTGATCTAGTAAAGCACTATTGATAACTGAAATGTCAATGTGTCCTTAAATTTTTAGCAACATTTATGAAAAAATGTCAGCTATTCAATTTTCTAAGAAAATAAATGTCATGATAGTATATTGGTTGCTTTTCAGATTTGAAAAAAAAAAAAGAATTGCTATCACATTGCTCTCAAAGGCAGAAATATCTTAGAAATATAGAATTGGAAAATAATTTCCTCTCTTTACTGTTTATCAACAAGAAATATATGACAATGTACCATATATTGCAATGAAATGCAGTAACATTTCCTGTTCAGAATGGGAAATGGATATTCAGATAAGGATATGAAGTAACATACTTTTAATTAGCCTTATTTTGTTACCAAATGAGAAATGCCCAATACCAAATTTTGAATCTGCCACCAAACTTTCAAAAACTTTGTTCATACCATTGAATAGTAGTACCATGTTATGAAATAAGGCCAGAGGACCCATGTTTCTGATATTTTCTTTCCTCCCTCCCATTTCAAATGCATCACAAAACTATCACGTATTTAACTAATTAAGCAGTTCTCAGATAACTTCATTTCCTAAAGATTCCTTAACATCATTTCACTCAGTACTCTGCTAATTTAGGTACAAAATTACTGCACCCCAAATTATCTAGTAGCATTTATTCTTGACAGTTTTGAAAAAGTGATACTTGAAATATTAATCTGATTATAAATGTCTTTTTTTTTTTGTTTTTTCGAGACAGGGTTTCTCTGTGTAGCTTTGTGCTTTTCCTGGAACTCACTTGGTAGCCCAGGCTGGCCTCAAACTCACAGAGATCCACCTGCCTCTGCCTCCTGAGTGCTGGGATTAAAGGCGTTCACCACCACAGCCGGCCATAAATGTCTTTTTATTATACTTAGGATAAAGAAATTTCTGCATGTTCTAGCCAATAATTACTTGCCTACTATTTGTGTTTGTATATCAACTAACTGTCCTGCAAGTCAACCCTAATCCTTTTTCTGATCACTGGGACTTTATGCATGCTAGCTCATTTTCTATTCTCATCAGTTAAGTTATAGTCAATTTAATAAAAATCAATTATCTATTACATTAGCTGAAATACCCTTCCATGTCACATTCATAATATTAAGAAGTACCCTGTACTTCCCTGTACATGTCTCATCTTTGTCACCTCTCTGTTCATGTAACTATTATTTGAGATCATCAATTTATAGGAGGAAAGCTTCCTTTGTTCTTATTTTTCTGTTTTATTCCTATTTCTTTTGGACATATGTTGAAACAACAGACAATTGTGGCAGTGCATGCACAATCAGCACCATTAAGAACAGAGTTTCAAAATTATAGGAAAACAAGGAATCCTGACCTACACCAATCTCTTTCAAGAGTATTTTACCAGTTATATAAACTGTCTGACTAGACCCTACCTCAAAGTTTCTGCTAACTCCCACCAGTACCAACCTTAGAACAAGCTTTCAAGACATGGACTTATGTAGAAACATTGAAGATTAAAATGAGTCATTTTCCTCTTGACTCTTAAGAACTCATGTGTATCTCGCAAAGAAAATTCAATTTTGTCCATCTCCATACATCCTTAAAATGTCTTAAATGTTCCAGCATTGTTCAATAATTCAAATCTAAAGTCATTCTCAACATTCAATACAAAACCTACTGTAAACACCTCTAAGAAATCAAAACTCAAAGTTAGATACTTCCAAAATATGATGATAAATGTTCTTATTTCCAAAAGAGAAGGGTGTTGGAATATGGATAAATTTGCTCAAAATAGCAATAAACTCCAGCACAGCAAACAATAAATTTGTAACTGCTTGCCTTAGCATTTGGACACTAAACTTGAACAGTCTTGTTTTACTTGATTTACTGGTTTCTCAGAGTGCCTCTGCATCCTGGCTCTCAGCAGGTCTTTCTATATTCCTTGCATCTCTAACACCCTGTGGTCTTTAATATAAGCTTCGTATTCACTCTTCGAGCTCTATACAATGTCCTCTCAGTTTGTTGGCAGGAATTGTGATGACATAACACATTGCCAAGGCTGTCAGATTTCGCTCTGAAACTTCAGCGTATGTCTCTGTGTCCCCATAACCAAAGCATTCTAGATGTCTACAAAACCAAGTACTGAATTAAATGTGCACCGTCTCATATGGAAAATTAGAAGCTATTCCTGGCTTGCTTGCTTTGTGGTTTCAATGGCTTCTAAGTGATTGTTGGCTGAATATTCCCAGGAAGGCTCTGGGTAAGGAAGGTGCCTGAAATACTTATCCCAAACCTTACTCTTCTGGAACATCTTTAAAACAAATTTACATTTCTACATCCCTGAGCTTGTATTGACTATGACCTTGGAATTTTTATATACCTTCCTTGCCCACTACCTTATATAAACATTTAGCCTTCTTTTCAATGGCACTGATCTCCTCAGTGAAACATTTGTGTCATTTACAACTTTAGATGACAATTTCTGATGGCATTTTTCCAGTTATGCTAATCTGTGTTCTCAATTCAAAAGTAGCCCAAAATTCTTATCTGATTGCCTAAATACCCCTGTGTCTTGAAGTTTCTTTTTCAAATTCATCATTTAATAAAATATCAGGACATGGAAAAACTTTCAGTAAAGTTTGTTGCCATGATATAACACACATGGCCTCTAATCCAGTTCCTTAGACTGTCTTCTGATGAGATTTTCAATTTAAATGCATATTCTATTCTCTATCTCCATTCATGTCAAGACACCTCATCTTCAGAGACTATGCCAGGATTGTCTATTCAGTTTTGCATACAACATTCTATTTTTGTCCTATTGTTCCTTGTCACTGAAAAAACAATTTCCATATTTATTTCTACTTTCTCCTAGGTGTCACCCTAAGCTGCTCCATCTCTGTCAGCTTTCTATTGCCATAACATATAGCTGAAGGTATTAACTTGCTATACAAAAAACATCTGTTTTTGCTTATAGTTTGAGATGTTGGTTGATGATGATTTGGTCATACTGAATTTGTGCCTGTGGTAGAGGAATGTATCCTCCTGGCAAAATTGCTTACTTTATGCCCAGTTGTAAAGATGAAAAAGAGAAAGAGAGAGAGAGAGAGAGAGAGAGAGAGAGAGAGAGAGAGAGAAGAGAGAGAGAGAAAATGTGGATTATTGATTGATAAATAAAGTGCTGAATGGCCAGTAGCAAGGCAGGAAGTATAGCAGAACAAAAAGAGAGGAGAATTTGGGGAAGTGGAAGGCTGAGGCAGAGAGATGCTGCCAGCTGCCGCGATGAGCAGGATATAAAGTACCAGTAAGTCACAAGCCACATGCAGGTATAAATTTATAGAAATAGGTTATTTTAAGATATAAGAACAGATATCAAGAAGCCTCCCATGGCCATACAGTTTATAAGTAATCTGAGTCTCTGTGTGTTTACTTGGTTGGGTCTGAGTGGCTTCAGGACTGGTGGGTGAGAGAGATTTGTCCTGACTTTGGGCCAGGCAGACTAGGAAAACTTTAGCAACAAGAGAGAGAAAGAAAGAGCAAGCGAGCTAGAGTTCAACTGTCTCCTCTGAAATAAATCAGTTATGGAAAAAAAATGTTGGACAAAAACCAATATCTATAAGTATAATAAACAATTAACTCTTCCCAGATTAAATTCAGGACTGTAAATGAACACAATAAAGTACGGGGTCCTCAATTCATATATTCAATGGCAAAATGTTAAAAGTACTTCCTATAAAATCTGGAAAATATGCCCACTGCTGGCAGTTCTATCCAATGTACTATTAGAAGTTCTTGATTAGACATTTGGGCAAAGAAAATGGCAAACAAACAAGAAGTGAAATACTTATTATGTGTTGTTCAAATAATTTTACACTTTGGAAATTGAAAAATATTACAACAGAATTGTTAGAAATAATAATATGATAAAATCGCAGTTTATACAAACAACACACATTTTAATAGGTATGGTAATTTGAATGTAATTAGCCCCATAATCTCATAAGGAGTGGGACTATTAGGAGGTGTGGCTTTTTGGAGTTGATATGGCCTTGTTAGAGGAAGTGTGTCAGTCGACTTCCTGTTGCCTGCAAGATATAGGATTCTCAGTACTTCCAGTACCACCTTTGCCTGTACACCACCATGCTCCTCATCATGAAGATAATGGGCTAAACCTCTAAAACAGTAAGTGAGCCACCCCAATTAAATGAGTTGCCATAGTCATGATGTCTCCTCACCACAACAAAAGCCCCAATGAAGACAATAGGTATAAACAGAAATAAATTGGAAATAGTGAAAATTTAAAATCAACAGAACTCCAGAAATATTTTCTATACTCAAGACAGTCATTAGAAAAAAGCATAAACCTGAATGTATCACACTCCCTGTTTCAAACTGTACTAAATAGGTATAGTAATTAAAACTTCGGGGTTGGGGATTTAGCTCAGTGGTAGAGCATTTGCCTAGCAAGCACAAGACCCTATGTTCAGTCCTCAGCTCCAGGGAAAAAAACAAACAAACAAAAACACTTCATGCTACTGGTGAAAATAGACACATAAATAGAACAGAATAGTGATTTCAAAATTCATCTATGCATGTCGTAAATTGATTTTAATAGATATGCCAATAATATGCAATAAGAAAAGAATAGTCTCTGTAATAAATAGTATTGTAGGAACTGGACTTAGTCCCTATCATAGGCTCATATACAACATGAAAGAATGTGGATGTAAAAAATAAAAATAGACCAGAGACTATAAAACTACATAAAACATTTTGAAAAAGAATTATACAGCCTTTTTCTAGGAGGTGGTTGACTTTGATACCAAAAGTACAGTCAATGAAAACAAACATGTAAATTTAGTCTTGTATCAAACTAAAAGCTTGTGCCCAACAAAGGAAACATTAGCGAAGAGAGTGACCAGATCTGTTATATTGTTTATGTGCATATAACACATAATTTGCTTTAATAATTTACATTAGTAAATCACAATATCATTCTGTACCTCAGAAATCAATACTACTGTAAATTATTTTTTTAAAAAATATTGCACAGTCTTTCTCAAATAGGATAGTTTTAATATGTATGATTTTTGGTTCAAAAGAAGCACACTTAAAACTTACATTACAAACTGTCATTCCTTCACTCTTAACATCCTGCATTTATGGGCATGCCAGTTTTAAATACCAGAAATTGTGACTGGAATCTACTTTGCATAATGTATGGCAAGAAGGTAATTTGGATAATTTCTTCTCATAAGACTAGCTTTAAACAATGATTGGTGCAAGATGAGGAATAACATCACCATCTCAATTTAGTTGGAAGAGAAAATGAAGTTCTATACCAGCTGCAATAGGATTCTCCAGAGAAGCAGAATTGATAGGAAGAATGTGTGTGTGTGTGCGTGTGCGCGTGCGCGTGCGCACGCGCGCGGGTGTGTGTGTGTGTGTGTGTGTGTTTTTTTGTGTGTGTGTTTGTAAATAAAAGTTGACATACACTGGAGAGGCCAACACCTCAGTAGTTGCTCAGCTTACTAGTCCCAACCTGATGCCAAAAATCCTGGAAGATTTCTGAATAGCTGATGATCCACAATTAATGATAGAAGCCTAAGAATACTGCTTCTGATACCAGGGAGGGAATCAGCAGCAGCAGCAACAGGGTAAATCAATTTAGGTGTAAGCATGAAAGCCAAAGAAGCAAAAGGCAGACAATCTTTGTACCATGCCCTCTTTATCTGAACTGTTACCAAAATGGGCCATTCACAGTTGGTTCTTCCCATGTCAATTACAGCAATCGGGATAATTTTCTAGTTGAGGCTCCCTACTCAGGTGATTGTAATTTGTGGCATATTGACATTAAAATCAATCACTACATCTCAGAATTTCCATATACTATTAATCTCCAAGTGCCATGATTTTGAACTAATTGAAAATACACATTTTAAATTATTTCTCTTGTCTGTCTCATTTTCTACTTTCTTAACATAATTTCAGGATAGCCTCACCAAGCAAAATGATTTAAATTTGTTTTACAAGATCTTTTGGAAGAACTCTAAGTTACTTTACTTAAAGGCACCCACCAAGTACAACCAGATGAGTTGGATTGGAAATTTTTAAAAATGCCAGAGTTATCAACAAGGATATAACTGAGGAAGGAATAGGTAATGGCTATTATTATTATAGATTTCTGTTATATTCACTTATTCAACAAAAATTGACTGACTACATATTACGTATTTTGTTCTTCGATAGATGCAAAATTGAGTAAAATATTTTTAACTATAGAAAACTTAAAATTAGTTGGAAAGATAAATGTGTGAACAACTCAGTATAGTAAATTAATATTTGGCAGCAGTTTATCCAAGCAACTAGGTATACTCTGACACATGGGTTTCTGGGACTGTATAGAAAAGTTAGGGTAGTCATCACTTTTGATTAGAGGATTCTTTTGTTGTTATTATTGTTTTTAAACTGGGTCAAATTTTTGATGTGTAATTCAGTTATAACAAAGCTGTTCTGTCCAATGGGAACATCTTGATGAAAGGCACAGAAGCTATGGTAACATGTATTATATCATATATTTGAGGGAAGGTAGGAGGTTTACCATGATACAGTTAAATATAATAAACAAATACGTAAAAAACAATATTTTGTCAGATAATATCGGGAAATAAGAATTAAATGTTATTGACATTGTGTTAGGCTAAATAAATCAAATGGTACAGACTACATTTTCATTTTTAGGCACCACTGTAATCTTTCCCATCTTACATTAGTGATACTACAGCATCATTAGCTATAGTTTGGTTGGGTTTTGCTAGGGGAGTTTGATCCTTTTAACCAATTTGGGGCGACTAGCCCTATGGATGTGATTTTCTCTGGATACATGAATGGATAGAACCTGAGGAGAGGGGTCATGCACTTCCTCTCTTGGGATGGTCAGAGCAGGAACTAGTGGCAGGGAAATATGGTTTAAGGGTAGTCCTCATTGCCCTTGGGCAGAATGGCAGGACAGTGGCGTCTGGGTCAGCAGCGGCATTTACTTTGTTCTGTATCTGTCGGTGTGCTATTCTCATTGCATCCCTTACTAAATTATTGTCCAGAATTTGTAGGTTATCACTTCAGGGTTTTTCTTTAGAAATTTTTTAATTGATTTGAAAATATTCGGAAGCTTATTATTATAATCCTTGCCAATCATAAAGTTCTTACAAAATTTACTGAACTCAGAAATCGATGTAAACCATGGATTTGATAAAATAGAAATTATTTTAAAGGGCATAATCTATTAATGTTAAAGTATGAGTCATTCTGTAGAAATCATGGGAAATTCTGTAAGAAACTGACAAAGGTATATAATGAAAGTCTCATAATCTATGAGTGGTATAGAAGTCTTTGAATACATCAGGCACTGTATGAAAGCAGGATTTTGAATATCTTTTTAGTGATCTTGAGGGTGATTGGCAGCCCTAGCTCTCTTGTAACATTTAAGGTTCCTTTAATCTGAATAGTATCTATTCCATTCTATTAAAGGCTGTTAAATGAATGAAAGCCAGGCACTGTTATAAATTAGACTCATATTCTTATGCAAGCCAAATGTGTCAGGTTGGTTAATTTAAGAAAGGGACACAAGTAAAATTATGCTTTAAAAGGGAGCTTCATAAAGACCACAGGAGTCAAAGATTAGGCCTTGAAATAGAAGAATATAATGAAAATACTAGGAGTGATGCAAAGTGATAGCAGAGGCAACATGAAAAGAGGTCTTTGAAATAAGAGTTTTCCTCCAAAAACCCTGGATAGGGGCTTCAGAGGGAGAGATAGCTTAAAGTGGGCGAATAGGAAAGATAACCAGGATATACAATACAGTAGGGCCTGCATATAAAGGTAGGACTCTTGGTTTGCCTTCACAAATATGGAGGACAAAAGAAGTTTTCTTACTTTCATAAGTTTTCAGGGGTGCCAGAAATTTCCACATCACACAGTTTAGTCTGTCCAACCCTATGCACCAAGACACAACATGGAGGAAGACAATTTCTAGAGACAGAGAATGTAGAGTGATGTTGCCTGATATCTGAGAGAAAAAGAGAAGTAGTCAATGGTTTGTGATCTGTAGTCTAGTAGTTACTGGTAAATAGTTTTTAGAAGTATAGCAACATTGCAAAGAAAACAAAAAAATTAACTTACTTGCTTTACAGTCTTTGTGGGATTTTTGGTATTAGTTACTTCACTTGTGATAGGCAGTGTTGAAATATTGTGAAGCAGTCTGCTTCCCTTGCTCTCTCTGGAACAGCAGCAAAGTGCAATTTATTAAGTCCTGAGGTTAGCTGATTGTAAGATGTTTTTCATAGTAATATTGTACTTTTTTTTATGAAGCCACAATTTCCAAATTCAAAACCAATATATATTATCCTTAACACTTCTCTTTTTTCTTTGTAAGCTAGTTATCAAGTAGAAATTGGTGAGTAGTTTTGTTTCCATTAAAATTAAAGCGAAATCTAAATAATAAAAATGATTCAGGTAAGGATAATGAAGTTTCTAATGAATACCTTCTGTTGATGTGAAGATAAGAGTGCAGTGGTGTTAACTAAACCAACATAATTATTAAGTTAATTAGCTCTTTGGAAGAATGGGACCGTTCAATAATATGTTTTTCATTACACGAGGTCATCTACACATTCTTTTCTGAGGCTTACTATAAAGAAGTGTGTTTATAAATTTCATAAATACCCCACAATAGACTGCTGGCAATGGTTGAGAGACAGCCGGAACTGATCTACTCTGGTGATGGGATGGCCAAACACCCTAATAGTCATGCCAGGAACCCCATCCAACGACTGAGGAAACTGGGTGCAAAGATCCACGGCTAGGCCCCGGGTGGAGCTCCGGGAGTCTAATTATCGAGAAACCAGAGGGTTTATATGAGTGAGAATTGTTGAAACCAAGGTTGGGCAAAGCACAGGGACAAATAGCCAAATGAATGGAAACACATGAACTATGAACCAAAGGCTAAGAGGCCCCAACTGGATCAGGCCCTCTGAATAGGTGCGACAGTTGATTGGCTTGATCTGTTTGGTAGGCATCCAGGCAGTGGTACCAGGTCCTGTGCTCAGTGTATGCGTTGGCTGTTTGAAACCTGGGAGGAGGGACTGGACCTGCCTGGACTGAGTCTACAATGTTGAACTCAGTCCTAGGGGGAGGCTTTGCCCTGGAGAGGTGGGAATGGGAGTGGGCTGGGGGAAGGGGAGGGGGGCAGGAGGGGGAGAACAAGAGAATCCATGGCTGATATGTAGAAATGAATGGTATTGTAAAATAAAATAAAGGAAAAAAATTATAAAAAAAATTTCATAAATAAAATGGATTATATAATGATAGTTAATAGTGGTATGCACATAATACTTCATATTTGGCAAAGAATGAAAAAAGTAACTGAAGAAAGTTCTTGTAGAATGAGTTAGGATCCCAAACTAATTGAGGCCAAGGGGTATTCAAATTTGAGTAATAGAGATTTTTGGAATATAACTAATGGAATTTCATGAAACTAAAATGCTTCAATATAGTGAACAAAATAATTTATTGAGTGAAGAGGCAGCCCACAGAATGGTTGAATGTCTTTACCAGCTATCCATCTGACAGAGGATTACTGTCTACAAGATACACTCCACTGTGCTAGATATCTCAGCTCGTCATCAGTCTATGTTAAAATCCCAGAGAAGTACATTCTAATACCAATGGAGGAAGGCCTCAGCAATAGGCTAGACAAAAGTGCTGATGAGAGTGAAGGCAAGTAGGAAAAAAGCAAAAACTATTTTTTACAGATTAAGATTCCATCTGACCCAGTCAGAAAGGCTTTCATCACTAATAAAAATGAAAACAAATACTAGTGTCAAAAAGTCTTATACATTATAGCTTTGTAAAAACAAGCAAACAAACACTAAGTAAAACCTGACTCTCCCTGGTGGTATACCCATTAAGATTTGGTGCTGTCCTGGCACTTGGCCCATGTTCAAGTCCATGTCAGGAAAGACTCTTTTCTGGGCTGGAAAAAAGGCTCATTTGTTAAGAATATGCACTTCTTTTGCAGAGGACCAAAGTTTGGTTCCCATCACCTAGGTCCAAAGTTACACGACTGCCTCTCTCGATATTCCAAAAGATTTAATGCCCTCCTTTGGCCTCTGCAGGTATTTGAACTCATGAACACACAGACACATGTTTGTACAAATAACCAAAAGGAAAAAAAAAAGAACTACCATAAGATTCTGCTATACAACTTCTGGGTATGTACCAATAGAGTTTTGAAACATATTACAGAGATATCAGTGCATCATATGCATTGCTGTCCTAAGCACAATAGTTGTGAAGTGAAAGCATCTTAAATCTATATTAGCTGGTGAATGGATAGTGAAAATATGTTATCCCAGTCAGTACCACTGTTGGTACCTCATTATATACATTCATGTACTAGAGCTTTATTCAGCTGTGAGGAAAAAAAAAATAAAAAAATAAAATCAATGGAAGGTGCTCTATGGTCCAAAGGTTGATCTATGATAGCTATATTTTTAGTTTTGATAAGTCAGTTTATTTACACAGCAAACTTAAGTTAAAAAAAAGCAAATAAGAGTAAAACACCATCAAATTGGTTACCCAAAACATCCAGCTGCTAGCAAATGGAGAAGCCCCTTTAAAATAGTCAGCTGGACTTCCTAATAGAGTCTTAGGTAGAGCAACTAATAGCATAAACAGGTTTATTTGGGCCTATGGTTCCAAGGGGATGAATCCATCATGGTAGGGAGACATGGCAAGAGGTAGGCATGGTAGGTGGAGCAGGAAGTAGAAGATCACTTCCTGATATGCAAGGAGGAAGAAGAAAGAGCAAACTGGAAGTAGGGCAGTGCTGTTGACTATCAAAGACAACATTCAAATGGATTTTCATTGAGTTAGGGCTTAGGGTTTGGCTTGTGTTATGAAAATACATCCCATGTAAACATGTATACAGACTTACTAAGATACTATAATTTAAACATACTACAATATGAAATACCCCTGATTGTTCCAGATGTGGAAAATATCTCATTTATTTATTTTTAACTTTATTTTAAATTTTACTATTTAAAAAACGCTGCAAAAGACAGGGCGGTGGTGGCACACGCCTTTAATCCCAGCACTTGGGAGGCAGAGCCAGGCGGATCTCTGTGAGTTCGAGGCCAGGCTGAGCTACCAAGTGAGTTCCAGGAAAGGCGCAAAGCTACACAGAGAAACCCTGTCTCAAAAAAAAAAAAAAAAAAAAAAAAAAAAAAACCAAACATTTCACAGACTCTCAAAGATTCTATATGAATTTTTGGTTATTTTTCTCTTTCAGAGAATGTAATTTTAGTACATGTAACATTGAAATTCTAAATTTTTGATAATATTGACATCAAAATAATGATCTATTTTCTTATTTGTAAACATTAGAGGGACATATTTCCATTAGCTTTATTTCAGCAACGTGTTATTTTTGTTTAAAATTCTAGGAAAATACCATTTATGCATACTTATGTGAAACACATTCAAATCAAACATTTTTTTAACACCGATAATTTTTCAGTTTAAACACTAGCTATGTGTACTATAATATAATACATCTATAAATTGGTTTTCAAGATGCATTCCTTTCCTTTATTATTTCAAAAAATGTGGCTCACATAATTCAAGGGAATACTTTGCTTATAATTACTGTTTATTTAAAGACAACTCATGAAGAGTCAGATAGAAATTATACATGTAAGAAATGTTAGTGGGAAGGCAGGGGTGGGTAGAGAGGTAGGTATTATATGGGAGGAGTTAGAAGAGGAGAAATCATATGATAAAAATATATTTTATGAAAAAATAATAAATTTAACAAAAAGAAAATAATATTTGAAAGAGGCTATTCTACTCAGTGTTCTTAAAAATGAGACTATGAATTTGAAGGAGCATGGAGAAGGGTAACATGGGAGGATTTGGACGGAGGAAAAGGCAAAGAGAAATGGTGTAATTACATTATAATCTTAAAAATGAATAATTAAAATGTTAAAGGAAAAATATTCATGATATTAACAAATTAAGTACAAATCAACAAAGGATCCAAATAAAAAATTTAGGTAAATAGTGAAATTATACAAAATTAACTATCATATAAGTTGAGAACTGACTCCACAAAATTTTATTATTCAAGAAATAACTCATGTCATTCCATATAATCATTGCAATATTGGTTTCATTTCTTGGTAATTACATTGAACTATGGATTCAATACCAAGTCTTCCTAAAAAGAGGTGTTATTCAGTGAAACAACTGCAATTTACTTTCACATTTACACCCCAGTCTCAAAGGTAAAACTATGGGTTAGGGTCGATTAAATATCTGCCTCTGACAACTAAGCTTTTCAACCTTTGAAAGCCTATATTTGGTGTAATTTGAGAAAAAATTCTCTAGTGTTTAAGGAACACAATTTGTTCGATAAAAAGTTGTTCTAATTTCACAGAAATAAACACTACATAAAGAAACTCATTTTCAATGATTGGAAACAAATGATCTTTGTGCAGATTAGGAATATCATTCACTCATTGAACTGACAACCAATAAAATATTGTTGTCATACAACAATCCAAATACAAAAAAAAAATAAAGAAGGGGAAAAAAGACATGCTACTTTCTTTTATGAAAGTTTTAGATTTATAAGACAGAGATATTGAATTTATTGCAGAAATGACAATTTTAAGAAATATGTTTTGAAAGGCACAGAATAGTAAAGGCTGCACAAAAGAGAATGTCATCTAGGTCACAGAGCATTGTCAGACAATTCTTCTTTGCAAAAATTAATACCTAAATTAGCATGGGAAAAGTTATTAATAGGAGTAGTTAGCTAGTTTAAAAATGATGATTAGTAGAGTGTTTCAGAAAAGTGACTATGTTAGCACACATTCAAATGAAATCAAGTATAGTCAAATTTAGTCAATGATTCTCCTATTAATGTTAGGCAAAGAATATTATGATGCCAGTGATTTAGTATCATAGATGATTTTGTTGTGAAAATATTAAGCAAATAAGAGGGAACCCATTTCAGTGGCATATTTGCAATATTATAAAACATGACATGGTGTTAATTCTTACTATTAGGAAGACTAAACTGAAAAAAAAAAAACATGGTTATACAGTTGATAATGAAGCATTATTAAACACAATTCAAAACCTCTTTATGAAAAAAAAAAAGATAGAAATACATCGAGAATGTATAGCACATCTACTAACACCTAGCAATAGATGAGGCATTGATCATTATGCTCTATTAAATTATTCATAAAAGAATTGGTGAACTTTCATGCTAGAAACACATGAAGTGACTGGGCAATTTGGACTCCCAAAGAATTCACAGATTTTTGCCCTCCCACTAACCTTTCTCACATGTATAATTTCTATCGTACTCTTCATGAATTGTCTTTAAATAAACAGTAATTATAAGCAAAGTATTCCCTTGAATTATGTGAGCCACATTTTTTGAAATAATAAAGGAAAGGAATGCATCTTGAAAACTAAATTATAGATGGATTATATTATAGTACACATAGCTAGTGTTTAAACTGAAAAATTATCAGTGTTAAAAATGTTTGATTTGAGCCGGGCGGTGGTGGCACACTCCTTTAATCCCAGCACTCGGGAGGCAGAGCCAGGCGGATCTCTGTGAGTTCAAGGCCAGCCTGGGCTACCAAGTGAGTTCCAGGCGGATCTCTGTGAGTTCAAGGCCAGCCTGGGCTACCAAGTGAGTTCCAGGAAAGGCGCAAACCTATACAGAGAAACCCTGTCTCGAAAAACCAAAAAATGTTTGATTTGAATATGTTTCACACAAGTATGCATAAATGGTATTTTCCTAGAATTTTAAACAAAAATAACATATTTTTTAATTTTTAGATGAAATAAAGCTAATGGAAATATGTCCCTCTAGTGTTTACAAATAAGAAAATAGATCATTATTTTGATGTCAGTATTGTCAAAAATTTAGAATTTCAATGTTACATATACTAAAATTACATTCTCTGAAAGAGAAAAATAACCAAAAATTCATACAGAATCCTTGAGAGTGTGTGAAAGCCAATATGAACTTGGAATTGCTCAGAAGCTTATATTCATTAAACTGCTTGGTCATTAGCTGAGGCCTACCACTATCTAGCTCTTACATTTAAACTCAGCCCATTTCTGTTAATCTATGTGTCACCATGTGTTTCGTAGCTTTACCTGTTGCCTTTATATCATGCTCCCTGGATAGCCGACTGGCATCTCCTCACTCAGCCTTACTCTTCCCACAATTCACTTCTCTGTTTGTCCCACCTATACTTTCCTGCCTGGCTACTGGCCAATCAGCATTTTATTTATACAGAGTGATATCCAGAGCAAAGAGTTGTGAAGACTATGCGCAATATTACATGGTTTAGGAACTTGAGACAGGGTTTTTGAACTTCTAGGCCAGAGTGGACCACAGAACTAGCCTCTGTCTCAAATAAAAAAAAAGATAAGTAAATAAACAAACATTACAGATATGGCAAAATGTTTTTCAAAAAAGGGAACCATTGATTATTCAGTTTTTCTTGTTATTTTTAATAACCTATGTGTGAAAAAGTTGGAAAAACTTTGAAAAGTTATAAGGCTTAGCTTATATCATTTATAAAACTTAGCTAAAACTGGATTGTTGTAAAATATTATTTCAACTAGGCAAAGATGTGTTACATTTGTTTATGCTGAAGAATATTACTTTAACTGTGTAAAGGTATGCTACTTTTGCTTATGCTGTATTTATTTACTTATGTAAAAGATGTGTTAGTTTTGTTTCTCCTTTCCTGCCTAAGACACTTATTTGGTTGAACAAAGTGTTGAATGGACAATATCTAGGCAGGGAAAGGATGGGCAGGGCTAGAAGGCAGAGAGAATAAAAAGGAGGAGAAATCTAGGTTGGAGAGAAAGAAGGAGAAAAGGAGGAGAGAATGAGGGACACACCTGGGGCAAGAATCCAGGCAGATATAAGCTAGTCAGACATAGAGAACCAGTGAAAGTAAAATATACAGAAGTAAGAAAGGTAATAAGCCCCAAGGCAAAAAGCAGATGAAGAGAAACAGGTTAATTTAAGTTAAAAGAGCTAGCCAGAAATGAGCAAAAAGTAGGCCAAACATTCAAAACTAATATGTGTCTGTGTCATTATTTGGGAGCTGGTTGGTTGGTTGGTAGTCTAAAAGAAAAGCCTGGTACACTGGACTGACCCCTAAATAGAATGCACACAAAAGATTAAGATATTTAAGAATTAAAAATTATGCATCTCTAAATAATAAAACTCAATATAGATCTACAGAGTTTAAATACATTATTTATTTGAGAATCTTTTCATTGTACAAACAAGCAAATGAAGAAGTATTGTATATTACTAATCATTGTGGAAAATGTGGAGTAAAGGTACAGTATATTATTGAATTTTGAAATCACTGTAGAAGAGAGCTGGGGAAAAGAAAAATGTGAAGGATGAAGTAGAAAAGTTAATATCATTCTGCTTGGTTGGTGGGAATACATGTAGTGAAACGATTATTCAAAGAAGTGTAGTAATTCAGCAAGTTATACTACAATCCAGTGATTTCTGAGGATGTACCTAGGATAATTGATATCATGGTCTTGAACAGGTATTTGCACATCTGTGCTCATAAAAGCATTGTTTAAATTAGGAAAAAAATGTGGTATTAACTAAAATTTCCATCAAGGAATGGTGAGATTTTAAAAATGACCTATAACCATATAAAAATATAGAGCAGAGTCCCAATGGCTATATCTACAATACAACTCCAGCACCTAAGGCTAAGGCATCATTGTAAAAGAAAGGACAAAAAATATAAAATAGCATGGAATTTGTAGTGAGATTGTGTCACCTAGGAATATCAGAAGCTAAATAAGGACAAAAATAGTGGGTATGCTAATGTGGATGAGGAAGGGCACTAGAAGGCCTCTGAAGCTTACACAAAAACCTACAGGTAACTAAAGAAATCTGAGAGTAGAAGAAATAGAAGAGAAATCCTCTTCCACAGGAAAGAGGACAATTGGTTATACAACACCAAATGTTCAGCCATGAAAAAAATTATATGCATATGTAGTATACTGACAGTACAGGTTATGCTTATATTTTAGGAATACATATATTATATATCATTAACATGATATATAATACATATATTAGAAAAATGCTCATAATTTTCTTTGCTCTGAACCAGATTTTTTTTCATGTTCAAAGTTCTTCATGTAATGTTCTCATAGAATATATAGCCACCTCCCATGGCTTCCCAATATTTTCTTTTAAAGTTGTACTAGATACCTTTAGAATTCACTATGTCCAGTCATCACTCAGACCACACTGAGATCCCAGATCAAATTCTCAATGATTTGACCTTCCAGTTTGATTTTTGTCCAGATAAGAAATATTTATTTGGGTACTTAATCTTAACATTCCCATTACTGGTGGGATATTCCATCTTCTTGTCAGAAAATTTATATCTGATTTTAAGCTTAAATCTTTACCATTGAACAAAGAATCAAGTGCTTGGCTTTTGATTAAATGCAGCTGAACAGATACTGAACTCTATGTGGCCATTTTGAATTTTCACAATTAATTGCTTTGGTTGACAAAGCAAACATATTCCTCTAGGAATGTTCTCCCTTTGAAGAGAAAAGGCATTCTTCTTTTCAACATCTTTGAGGTATTTTATATAACCATTACTCTGTATAAGGATTTCTACTAATGACTATAGTGTGCCTTGACCTTAAAAGCATCTCCAAAGTAACATAATCTGTATATATATATATATATATATATATATAATATATATATATATATATATAATTATATAATATAATTTACCCAAGGGAAAGAAAGTATATGGGGGAGATTCAGTCTTAACATCTTGAGCCCTCTACCTTATATATGGGGTGAAGTTTCATTCTGCAACATGTAAGAGAGGTTACTGATTCAATTGCTGTCATTGTAAAGTACAGGAAATAGAAGCCTTCAAAATAGAACATATAATCTAAAGAAAGGCAAAAAAAAGACAATTCCTTTAGTTTGGGTCAATAAAAGTAATCTTTCTAAATTGTAATAGGTAGGCCACTAGTAACACAATTCTATAGGCAATATTATCTGAAATTCTAGCTGACTATATGTATAGTACTTTCACATAGGCACAAGCAGGAATTTAAGCTCTAAACTGTTTTATTTGGACAGCCTGCAATCTGAAAAGATAGTAGATTAACATTGTAAAATCTGCCTTCCTTCTCATTTTTAGGCAGCAGATTACAGAGGGAAGGGAAACAAAGGCAGTCAATATTTCAGAATTTATTTTATCCCCCCTGGTTAGGTGGCCAGTCTTTTCTCTGGTATTTATAGTGCTGATAGTTTTCTATTTATCTCCATTTCCTTTGTAGCAGGCAGAAAGCTCACAAACACAATGTTTCTGATTCTTCCTGCCCCTGCTGTTTGCATGACATCTATATTTAGGATTAACTCAAGGTAAAACAAACTATTAATAGTGGGTGCCTGTAGATCCCTTCCTACAAAATGAAGAAAAAAATATGTTCTTGTACAGACTCAGAAGTGTTCCATAACTGTATATGCATCTCTCATAAATAAATAAAAAGGTCAAATACTCTAGGAAAGGTTTTAACTGAATTGGCCCACAGGAAACACTTTCGAAATGTCTAAATTCATACAAATTTTAAAAAGCTAATTATAGAACAAGACAAAGTAAGATAGTGTTTGGTATGCCCAGATCATGGGGACCCCAAAAGACCACCACAGAGACCAAATCCCATATGGAAAAGCAAAGAGCCTTTATTTTCAAGCTCAGAGCTTGGACTCTCTGTCAGATGTAACAGTGAAAGCAGAGAGCCCCAAGCCGAGTGGAGGCAAGATGGGGTTTTTAATCATAGCAGAGGTTGGAATGAGGAGATATCCATGGTTCAAAATTTTTATTGGCTGACATTTATTTAGGGGTATAGGGAATGTTTGGAATGTTAAGTATTTTTTCTTAGATGCAGGCCCTCCCTGGGTGGGATCACCTCAGGGCTTCTCCTGGATCAGGGTGTTGTCTGCCAGTAAGCCTGTCACAAAAGCTGTGTCTGGTCTTCTAAGCCTGTCATAGCAGCTGTATTGTCAAGCTGTTTTGCTACTGCACCCCCCACACCACCATATTTTCAATGCTTTGTACAAGCTTATAAATGTAGATTTGAAAAATTACCTTCTTTAATGCACTAAAACAAAATGTAAGAGAATGTTGCTGAATTGAAAATCTTCTCAAACTCACTGTATTCAATCAGTACTTCAAGGTACTACAGATCTGTGGTGGTCTAATGGAAAGAATTCTTCACTAAAACTTCTGAATGTGGCCTGATTACAATTTCTTGTGAGATGCCCCACATTGATGTCCCAACTTTTCTTTTGTGTCATGAAACAGGAGATCCAATTTGTTATTTCTGGGATCATATCTTGTGTATTTTTCCTCAGAAATCTCTATTCAAAAGTAGCTGAGATCTTTACTTATACATGAGAGAAAATCTTTTTTTTTTATTTAAGATTTATTTATTTATTATGTATATAGTATTCTGCCTGCATGTGTTCCTGCATACCAGAAAAGTGCACCAGATCTTATTACAGATGGTTGTGAGCCACCATGTGGTTGCTGGGAATTGAACTCAGAACCTCTGGAAGATCAGCCAGTGCTCTTAACCTCTGAGCCATCTCTCCAGCCTGAGAAAATCTTTTTATAATAAATCAATATGAAGCAAAGTTTGAGTTTATTAAATGACAGTATGAATTCAGAGCGTCACAATCTAGTGAGGCCATCAATAGATGCATATTAAAATCCCTCCCTATGTTGCCAAAGTCCAGGTCCCTCAGTTTAAGGACCCAAAGACTATGTATGAAGTCAGGGAAGAGAAGGAGGCGACTGAAACACAAGATCTGAGAGTGACTCAATATGGCTGCCACTTAACTGATAAAAAGAATACACATTCATACTTTATAATTGCACAAATGATTAAGTTGAAGAAAGGGGGCATGTGAGCTGGGCTGTGGAAGAAAAAAAAAACTTTTGGTCATTTATTATCAGTTTGGACATTATTCTAGTCATTATGCTTATTCTCATCCTTCTTCCAATCATCCTCCCACAACTGAAAAGCTCTGTTAGGTATCTTCAACATGATTTTCACACATCTAAATTAAAAGAAGATGGCATGGACCACATGGTGACCATTGATGCTTGTCAAAGTTCCAGCATTTCAATTTTGTAGATCACAATTCTCCAGCACCTTTTTACTTTCATTTTTAATGAGTCTTGTTGTGTTACAAGAGTTCCCTTATGCCTTTGGGAAATTTTGTGCAATCTTCAAAGGATGAAAATTTATAAAATGGCAGCACCCTTAAACAAAATAATTCTTTGGAAAAAAAATCCTGCCGTTGTGGAAGCATGATGTCTCTGCCTGCTCCCACATAAATTAACAAGCTGCTAGAAAAATCTCGAGAAATAACACATGCATGACTGTGGGAAGGGGGCAAAACAGCTTGACCATACAGCTGCCATGACAGGCTTAGAGGTCCAGACACAGCTTCTGTGACAGGCTTACAGGCAGGCAACACCCTGCTCCAGGAGAAGCCCTGAGCTGACCCCACCCAGGGAGGGCCTGAATCTAAGGCAAACTATTTGACATTTCAAACATTCCCCATACCCCTAGACAAATGTCAGCCGATTAGGATCCTGAACCCTGGAAATCCCCTCACTCCCACCTCTGCTATGATTAAAACCCTACCCTGCCAGGACTCTGGGCTCTCAACTCTCACCATTGCCTCTGACAGAGAGGCCAAGCTCTGAGCTTGAAAATAAAGGCTCTTTGCTTTTGCATATGGAATTTGGTCTCTGTGGTGGTCTTTTGGGATCCCCATAATCTGGGCGTAACATTTAGGGACTCATCTGGGATCCCCCAAGCCCACTGGAACCACAGCCCATAGAGCATGAAGCCAGCTGGTACATGTGGTAAGTGTTTGTCTGTCTGTTCTGTGTTCAGTTTCATTTCTGTAGCTAGCCTAAGTCAGTGATTGTGATCAGAAGTGGTTAAGGGCAGTCACACCAGAGCATCATGATCACAAGGGCCTGGCAGATGTTTACAACCCTGGTAGTGGGGACAGAGAACCCCACATCTGTTTATCTGTAGTGCGTCAGTGCGTCAGAGACACACTCCCCCACATACACACACACATTTGTTTGATTGTGGACTGACAGCCTCAGATCTGTAGTGGAGATGAGAGCCCCACATCTGTTTGTAGCCAGCTGACACTGTTTCCCTGAGAATATTGTTTGCCTTTATGTTGCAATGTCTTGCCATATGAATGTGTGAATGTGTGAAAAATGTGACCACAGGTATGCAAGTTTTACACCCTGGCTTGTATGTGTGTTGTGACTCATGTGAATAGCTTTTGAGGCCAGATAGACAGCAGAAGGGACAGAGAGCCCCTTTGGTTAAACTGGGACAGAATAAGAGTACTCCCCTATTGCTTTCTTGCTCTCAGACTGAGAGCACAGGCAGCAGCATGTGGGGAAGCACACTATTGTGGTATAGTGAGTCATGTGGACATGGCTGGGGAAGCCCAGGGGCTACTGTGGGGATCCAGGACCTCATCAAGTGGCCTGGAGCTAGGACGGGCCAGGAGCACAGTGGGGTCCAGACACAGCAGGCTTGGGGCCAGGCCCCTATATGGTGAACTGCAGGGTGGAGTGCTGTGGGACGGTCTATATGTCAAATTGCTCTGATTGGTCAATAAATAAAACACTGGTTGGCCAGTGGCCAGGCAGGAAGTAGGTGGGACAAGGAGAGAGTTGAATTCTGGGAAGCAGAAGGCTGAGGCAGGGAGACACTGCAGCCACCGCCAGGACAAGCAGCATGTAAAGACTCTGGTAAGTCACCAGCCACGTGGCAAGGTATAGATTTATAAGAATGGGTTAATTTAAGATAAAAGAACAGTTAGCAAGAAGCCTGCCACGGCCATACAGTTTATAAGTGATATAAGCGTCTGAGTTATTATTTTATAAGTGGATTGTGGGACTGTGGGGCTTGGGGAACCTGGAGAGAAGCCCTCCAGCAACAAATGGCGCCCAACGTGTTGGCAAAAGTTTCTACCTAAAACCTGAGAAAAGATTCTAAAATGGAGCAAAAAACAGCTTCCTAATTGTCTCTCTCAAATGAGCGGCAGCCTGCCGGTTTGAGCTACTGGCGGGTTCCTAGTGTGCGAGCTTGATCTGCAGTATGGCGGGAATGAGGCCTCTGCAAGTGGCACATTAAGCTGCGTGGTGGATTTAGCCTTTACTAGTACAAAACAAAAAGAGGTTTCTGGGCTACACGCTGCTTGGATAAAAGCACAGAACCACGATGGCTCCCAGAGCTGGCGGAAAACATACCACCGCCATGTTGGGAAGCTGAAGTGGGAGGAACCAGCAGCCACAGTGCCGTTTCAGGCTTAGAAGGCTGCAGTTTAAAGCAATAGGCTCAAGGAAATATAAAACATAAGCCACATAAAAATGGCTACCACACAGAGAATCTGGATTATGTTCTCTTTGATATTCGTAACTGAAGAGAAACATTTGATTGCAAAAGCTGTTGAGTTATGCCAAAATGTGTATTTTAAAGGTACCTTAACTTCAAAATTTGGATGTAAGGATATGTTGCTTTGGAAAGGAGGCTCCACTTTTGTTTCCACAGAAAGCCAGAGGCTATGGATTTGTTCCAGATTAAGATACATCAGGTTTGACCAGCCAAGACGACCTGAAAGATCTCCGATGACACCATGGCCCAGATGATCCAACATACAGAATCGTTTCAAGTCACGGACTACTCCATGATCCTAAAATTTTCTTTGTGTCCCCATAAGATACAGCGCCCCCCTCCAGCAGGAAGTAGTAAGAGAAGCTACGCCCAAATTCCCAAATATACCAAGCTGACTTTGGAGATGTGTAAAAGTTAAAACCTTCCTTTTAAAAAAAAGAAAGGGGAAGTGCTGTGGGACGGTCTATATGTCAAATTGCTCTGATTGGTCAATAAATAAAACACTGGTTGGCCAGTGGCCAGGCAGGAAGTAGGTGGGACAAGGAGAGAGGAGAATTCTGGGAAGCAGAAGGCTGAGGCAGGGAGACACTGCCAGCTGCCGCCATGACCAGCAGCATGTGAAGACACCGGTAAGCCACCAGCCACGTGACAAGGTATAGATTTATGGAAATGGGTTAATTTAAGCTATAAGAACAGTTAGCAAGAAGCCTGCCACGGCCATAGAGTTTGTATGCAATATAAGTCTCTGTGTTTACTTGGTTGGGTCTGAGCGGCTGTGGGACTGGCGGGTGACAAAGATTTGTCCTGACTATGGGCAAGGCAGGAAACTCTAGCAACAGTGGAGCAGTGCCAAGTAAGTGGGGCCTCCTGTAGCTTGGATGTTGGAGAACTGCCCTTCTGGGGTCACAGCTCCATATAGCCCAGTCAGGACATGGAGTCTGTTCTAGTCTGCTGTTCTTGTGCACTTGAGAATCTGGTGTTAACAAAAATCTTTTGTGCCCATGCTTCACACTGTTCCCTTCCTTACTGTGCTCCCTTCCTTTCCATGCTGATTATTTGAACTCCCAAGACCTGCCCTGGGGCTGCCCACAAAACCTGACTGAAGTTTGGCTGCAAAGGCAGAAAGAAAGTTCACTGCCTATGGTTGCTAAGCTATGGAGGCTGTTATAATGCTGTAGCCAGGGCTGTTTTGAGGGTACAGTGTTGATGCAAATTTAGCATTATTCTTGTTATGGTATACACATGTATTTCTGTTCTTCTTTAAAATATTGTAGCTTTACAATATTGCAGGGCATTTACTCACCAACCCCACAGTTCCTCAGAGTTTTCTTGAGTGTGAACAGCAGGAAATATTAGATAGAAGGATTTAGATCCTTCTATTTATGTGGAGATAAACAGATAGAAAATGAAGGATAGCCTCGAGAGGGCCTGGAACCTATTCGAATAGGCCCCAACTGTCTCTGCCCCAGGATCTTCATAGAAATGCCAAGGAGTGGAGCAAAAGTCCTCCCCCCCCTCCAGCACAGCCAAGTGCAGACCATCTCAGACAACTGCATTCAGGTGTGTTGTTTAATCATCCTCTCAATGCAGACCTGCTGGGTAAAGCAACTAGGAACATGAAAATGGGCTCCCACACAATATATTCTAGACTAGTGAGGGAAATCACAAGAAATACCCTGGTAAGAGTTTCTGTGTTTAAATACTAAGAAAGAAAGTAGAAGACTAAAAAAAGTGGAAGACAAAAATTTGTTTGAAGTAAATGTCTGAGGAATCAAAGAAATGGATTGAGGGTACATGGAAGGTTGTAGAAGGTCAGAGGGGATGTGAACTGTGTTTGTTGTGGTTTCTTATACTTGCAAATACTGAATTTAGAAGTTAAGTCTGGCTGATTTTCATTTTAAAAGTAACTGATGAATCTTCACTGCAAACTGTTTATCTTAAAAATATATATATACATACATATGTGTGTGTGTGTGTGTGTGTGTGTGTGTGTGAGAGAGAGAGAGAGAGAGAGAGAGAGAGAGAGAGAGAATGTGGACATGTATGTGACTTGGATTTAACTCTACATGTAAATGTAAGCTAGCTGTAACTGTATGAATGTGTATATAACTTAGATCCAACTGTGCATATATGTGCAAGTTATTATTTTTAGAAAAACATGTTTTAAATAGGAACCACATTGCTTTCCTCCATCTTGGCTGGTGACCTCATCATGATGTAGGCAACCATCATCTACTAAAGTATAAATATAAATATAAATATAAATATAAATATAAATATATATATATATATATATATATATATATATAATAAAGACAATAAGTAAATATAAAGTAAATATAAAGATCTATTCAGATTGACAAAGCTAACCTAAAGATTTATACCTAAGTACTTATGTCTTTGCAAAGTGTTCAACAGCAAGTTTCTAGAAAATTTAAATACTTGGCTACATGTGTTTAATAAATAAGATATTTGATAAATATTAAAGCTATACAATAGTGCTTTTATATACAAGAATGTACCTTGCTCTGGCAGCTAAACATTGTTATTTAAGAGTCACCTATGTGATCTGGATTCAAGATGGCGGAGATAAGCAGATGCAGGTAGGCCTGTGGCTGCAGCCCGAGGAGGTAGACGGGTCCAGCGGCAGCAGCCGACAGGGACATTCAGGCCCGGTGGCGGCCCACAGAGGTGGACAGGCCCGGTGGCGGAGTAAAACAGACAGAGGTGGACAGGCCTGGCGGCGACGGCCAACTGAGACATTTAGGCCCGGTGGCGGCCCACAAAAGTGGACGGACCCAGTGGCAGCGGCCGACAGGGACATACAGGCCCAGCAGCAGCTGGCAGAGACATACAGGCCTGGTGGCGGTCCGCAGAGGTGGATGGGCCCGGCAGCAGTGACAAGCAGAGGTAGGTAGGCCCGCGGCTGCAGCTGGCAGAGACATACAGGCCCATTGGTGGCCCAAAGAGGCAGACAGACCCAGCAGCAGCTGACAGGGACATACAGGCCCAGCGGCGGAGACAAGCAGATGCAGGTGGGCCTGTGGTGGCGAGCCGCAGGGGTGGACAGGCCCGGGGACTGAGACGGGCAGATACAGCTTGGAACAGGGACGCCCCTAGCCCCAACACCTGGGGAAGAGGCTATCTCCATGGGTCAGAACCAGGGCGAGTCTGGGCACTCCATCTGGGGACAACCCAGGGCCCAACTGCTGATCCTGTGAAACCCAACAACTTGGAGGTGTTGGTGAGACTACCCCACTCAGCTGAAACCCATCTGGGAGAGGATTCAGATGCCTACAGTTTGAAGTCTGAAGAAACAAGATCAGCTGAGGAGTTGACAAATGAACAAAACGTGACCTGGGAACACAGAAGAAGGTGCTACCCAGCCACTAAACCAGTTCACCAGAATCATAAGTATATAATTCACCGACTGAAATCAGCTTCCCCTGAAGAAACAGCCCAATAGCACCAATTTAACCAAGAACCCCTACTAAACCAAGACTAAAAATTAGAACAAGAGAGGCACTCTCAGACACAGACACCACCTGCACCGCACAGAGGAAAAGATGAGTAGATGCCAGTGCAAAAATAAGGCAACAACATAAAGACCTATATGGCAACATCAAAACCTAGTGATTCTACACCTGTAAGACCTAAACATACCATGACAGAAGAAACAGAAGAAATCAACCCTAAAAATGACTTTAAGAAGATGATAGAGGTCCTTAAAGAAGAAATAAAACATTCCCTCAAAGAGGAAATAAAAACTTTTCTTAAAGAGGAAATGAAAAACTACCTTAAAGAGGAAATAAAAATTTTCCTTAAAGAGGAAATGAAAAACTCTCTTAAAGAGGAAATAAAAACTTCCCTAAAAGAGTAAATGAAAAACTCTATTAAAGAGGAAATAAAAAAACTTCCTTAAAGAAATGGAAGAAAAAACGAACAAAAAATGGGAAGAAATCAAATCAAGCCAAGAAAAAGCAATTAAACAGATGAAAGAAACATTCCAAGATCTGAAAAATGAATTTGAGACAATAAAGAAAACACATGCTGAGGGAATGCTGGAAATAGAAATCCTGACTAAACGAACAGGAACTACAGAAGCAAGCATAACCAACCGATTGCAAGAGATAGAACAGAGAATCTCTGACACTGAATACACGATAGAGAAAATAGATTCGTCAGTCAAAGAAAACACTAAAGACAAAAAAGTAACACAAAACGTCCAGGAAATTTGGGACACCATGAAAAGACCAAACCTAAGAATAATAGGGATAGAAGAAGGAGAAGAATACCAACTCAAAGGCACAGAAAATATATTCAACAAAATCATAGAAGAAAACTTTCCTAACCTAAAGAAAGAAATACCTATGAAAATACAAGAAGCTTACAGAACACCAAATAGGCTGGATCCAAAAAAAAAAAAAAGTCCCCTCGCCACATAATAATCAAAACACTAAACACACAGAACAAAGTAAAAATATTAAGAGCCGCAAAGGAAAAAGACCAAGTAACATATAAAGGCAAACCCATCAGAATAACACCAGACTACTCAATAGAGACTATGAAAGCTAGAAGATCATGGACAAATCTCATGCAGACACTAAGAGACCACGGACGCCAACCCAGACTATTATAACCAGCAAAACTCTCAATTACCATAGGCGGAGTAAACAAAATATTCCAGGATAAAACCAGATTTAATCAATACCTGTCCACAAACCCAGCCCTACAGAAAGCACTAGAAGGGAAAATTCAACCCAAAGAAGCTAAACACATCCATGAAAAATCAAGCAATAGATAATCCCACACCAACATACACCACAGAAGGACAACACAACACAACCACAAAAAATAACAGTGAATTAACAATCACTGGTCATTAATATCCATCAATATCAATAGTCTCAACTCACCTATAAAAAGACATAGGCTAACAGAATGGATAAGAAAACAGATCCCATCCATCTGCTGCATACAAGAAACACACCTTAACTTCAAAGACAGACACTACCTCCGAGTAAAGGGCTGGGAAAAGGCTTTCCAAGCAAATGGACCTAAGAAACAAGCTGGTGTAGCTATCCTAATATCTAGAGTAAAAGGATGTTTCAAAAGAGAAGAAGTCTTGTGGCAATGCCTCAGTGGTCCAGGTAACTACCAGAACTCGGAAATCCATGACGGAGACTAAGGCAGCAGAGACAAAACATATAGATGTACATACAGGAAATAATAAAGAAAAAGTCAGTAAAGCCAAGAAGAACAAAAGAAAGGTGGATGCTGAAGCCCATTCGTCAGATGTGCCTGTGAATGAGGAACCAGTGACAAAAAAGTAAAAAAAGATGGAAAGCAAATCCAAAAATAGTACTGAGGTGCCAAAGGATGACAGCAAGACAGAGGAGACTAAGGGGGATAATAAAAAGCAAAATACTTCCATTAAAAAAGGTGCAAAGAAGAAACCTCAAAAAGGTAAATCAAGTGAGAAGGGCGGTAGACCTGATCAGGAGATGCAGAAGGAGACAGCTCCGGCAGAGCCTCCTTCCATGGAGCTGGCTCAGGAGGAGGTCTCTTCTGGTCCTGCGCTCACTCAGGTGGTGGTCACCCCTACAGTCTCTACACAGCCCAGGCTTCCTTCTCCCATGGATATTGCTCAGACTGGGCCTGCTCAGATGGAGCTGCCTTCTCCCCTGGGGCCTCCTCAGAGGGAGCTGCCTCCTCCCCTGGAGCCTGCTCAGAGGGAGCTGCCTTCTCCCCTGGAGCTTCCTCAGAGGGAGCCACCTCCTCCCACGGAGCCTCCAGGGATGGAACAGCCTCTTCCCATGGAGCTTACTCAGATGGAACAGCCTCCTCCCATGGAGCCTGATCAGATGGAGCCTCCTCCTCCCATGGAGCCTGCTCAGAGGGAGCTGCCTCCTCCCATGGAGTCTCAGCGGGGACATTGTCAGAAGAGGCTGCTTTGTCCTTTGTACCATGCTCAGGTGGAGGTTCCTCAGACAGGGCCTCCTCACATGGGATCTGTTCAGAAAGAGCCTCCTGCTGTCATGGAGCCACCTCTTCAAGTGAAACCAGTCACCAAAAGGTCTTCTCCCCGAAAAGAGAGTACCAAGGAGAAGTCGGGCATGCGGAGTGAGGTGGTGCGGCAAGAGCAAGTACTTATTGAAGTTGGCTTGGTGCTTGTTAGAGATAACCAGCTTCTGAAGGGAAGCAGGCATGCATAGGATCTTCCAAAGGGAGACTCAAGAAGAGACGAGACACCTAAGGACCAAGAAATTGGCTCTGATGGGGAAGGAAATAAAATGGCCCCTCTCA
The DNA here is from genome assembly GCF_004664715.2 of Peromyscus leucopus. Classification (NCBI taxonomy): domain Eukaryota; kingdom Metazoa; phylum Chordata; class Mammalia; order Rodentia; family Cricetidae; genus Peromyscus; species Peromyscus leucopus. Next base: position 80,529,854 of record NC_051083.1, on the reverse strand, counting down.
AAACAGAAGAAGCTGACAAGAGTCTAGCTACGCTTGCTGCTCCCAAGGAATCTACCAGTGTCTTATCCACGGAACAAAACTCAAATGGGTCAGGTGGTGAAACGTTACATGCTAAGTGTCAGACTGGTTCAGCTGGGCTTTGTGAAATGGAAGTGGACACTGAGCAGAACCCAGACAGTGTCCCTGTGAAAATCTCAGCACCCGAACCGGTGTCACCATTGCCTCCTGTCCCATCACCAATCGTAATGGCCTCGCCTCCTATCACTTTGGCTGAAAACGAGTCACCAGACATTGATGAAGACGAAGGCATCCACAGCCATGATGGAAGTGACCTGAGTGATAATATGTCCGAGGGAAGTGATGATTCTGGGCTGCATGGGGCTCGGCCAGTGCCACAAAAAGCAAGTTCAAAAAGTGGGAAGGAGGAGTTGGCAGTTAAAATAACCGAGGGAGAGTTTGTTTGTATTTTCTGTGATCGGTCTTTCAGAAAGGAAAAGGATTACAGCAAGCACCTCAATCGCCATCTGGTTAATGTATACTTCCTTGAAAAAGCAGCCAAGGGTCAGGAGTAGTGAGCCGGCCGGTGGAGGGCGGCTCGTCACAGTTTGTAAACAATGCCTCACTTTTAGTTTAAGGCAGTAGACACACACAAGCTCGCTTTAATTAGTGTCCAGTGCTGATTCTTAAGTGACATTATTTCCTTAGGACTGTATGTGTTACCTAGTGACTTGCAAAAACCTTAGCAAATCCTAGGGAGTTAATGTAAGAAAACAGATACTTAATCTGTTAGCTTGTGCAGTGCAGTGAAGAAAGGCGTGATGGTAGGTGACGTTCTCCGGGGTGTCTACCTGTGTGGAACCGGTCGGGTGTTCTGCCCTTTTCACTTCACTTGCTATTTTTAGTTCCTTGTTTAGGCTGATAATAATTGGCGTAGCAAATTACTTGAAGAATTTGCCTGCTTTATATAAGTAAAGTTAGCACTTAAAGGTTTCTTTAGAGATGAGAAAAGACATTTAAATTGAAGAAAAATTCTTTCAACAGTGGACATTGTATCTGTCCAGGTAATTGTTTCCTGACTTATGGTCGATATTTTGTGCTTCTATGTTAATCATTATGAAAAGTGATTTTTGGTGGGTTTTTAATTTTTTTTTTTATTTTGGTGCTTTACTGGCTTAAGATGTTGCACATGGTTTTTTGTTTTTCTTTTTTAATCTATGCAGTTAATTCCCCCCCTAGAGATAGCATTGTGTTTAATAGTAACACTTCATACATATATGCATGATATTTTTTTTTCTTTTTGGGGGTTACTTTTAGGCTTGTTTGCAAAAGGGCCATTTTTCTTTGCTGCAGTTGTCTTTTTTGCAGAACAATAGTGTGTGCAAGTTTATGAGCAATGGAACATGCAGGTTCAATCCATTGTTTTTATTTTTTTAATCTTAACCTCTTGATCTATGCCAGAAGCAGTTTCATGTAAGTTATTTTGATGGTGAGCATATGTGTAATTCTACAGCTCTCTGGGTCTGGTTTTTGCAGTAAGCCACTAGATCCCATATTGAACACAATTTAATCTCAGTATCAGCCATTAGAGTTTTTTTACTTTGCTGTTTCTAGCTTATTTCTTACAGAGTGAGAAGTTATTCTTTGAAGAGTTTCTTTTTTCAATAGATGGTTGATGTTGGGATGGTTACTCAAATCAAGTGATGAGTGATGAACTCCAAGTCATCCTTGGAAATAGCAAATCTGTAGCCCAACATAATTATCCTTTAAACTAGAGAATATCACTTGTGAGATAACCATCATGGCCACATGGCTGATCTAGAGTGGAGTGCTGAGTTCTGGCAAACAGCTGCATCTTTCTTCCAGTGAGTACCTGAACAGGGCTGATGTGAATTATGTACTGTCCAGATTTTAAGAATCATACTTTCTCAGGGATCTCCACAAACTAGTGGGTATCCTCGCCGCTGCCCCTGTGAGACAGCCTCTGTACGGGAGAGGCCTCATGTGACTTTTTCCCTGGTGTTCCTCTGGGGACACCTGTAAGAAACTGCATGCTCCAGAACCAGCTCTCATGTCCTTTGGCCAATGCTGGAGTGTGAAATAATCCAATGTGGGATTTTTCTTACTAGAAGTAAACAAAGGATGATCCCAATCGGGAATCGTGACTTTTTTTTTTTTTTTTTTTGATGATGGTCATGTTCTGTTTTAAAATACCCTATGCGTATTTCATTTATTTTCTTTTACCTGGCGATCTCTGAGCAGGCTTCAGATTTTGACAGTTGATGAAAGATACGACAACCATTAATGTGTGGGTGAAAAACTTGGTGAAATTCTGAGTGAAGTTTTAGTTACAGTTGATTGAACTTGGAATTGACTGGGAGGCCAAAGATTTAAAAAGCAGAAGATTCTCTCAAGACACAAGTTGTGTGATAATAGTGTGTTTTGTGTGTGTGAATGAGAATTTGTAAATGTTGAATTCTAGGCTCTGACAATCATTGTCAGTGCAGATCAAGCTGCAAGTATTTATGTTTTAAAACTTAAATTATAAAGCTAGTTACATCTTTCTAACAACTAGTTTTAATGTTTATGAGCATATTTTACCTACATTACCTTTTCAGGATGTTGAGAAAGATGCATCACAAGCACAGGTTGGAGGCTGGGGGCTAGATGGTTTTGAGGAAGAGGTCTTGGTGGACTCTTTCATAGAGCAAAGGGAAGCAATGCCTTCTGGGAAATGAGCTAAGTTTTAATCTAGTCTTTAAGATTAGAAGTCAAAAACAAAAATATTAAGGAAAGGAAAACCTAATTGATCTCTGAAGTATTGTTATGTGGAATTGAGTGGGACTTTTGAGGCCTTTCTTCCAGAAAACAAGGACTTGGTTGTCAGGCCTATATTAGGCCTAAACCTTGGTGCCATGTATTTGTACTTAAATCATTTCAATGGAAAGTGTCTTAGTGATTGGAACTTCTAGTGCAGTTTGGAGTTCTTCCATTTGAAAAATGTGATATTTGCATGGGATTGTTTGAATCTTGTTTTCTAGTCCCTCCCCATCACCACCCTCATAGTCTGAAGGTAGATTTTTCTCTTGATAATGAACAAAAAAAGTGAACATCTTGTTTGTAAATAGGTATCTAGTAACTAGTGGTAAACTTGAAATGGTAGAATTCTTTAAAGCCTAATTCTAGGTAGCCTTAGGAAAATGTATCTTAATTATTTTTGAACCTGTATTCACCTTGTTTTTTTCAAATATCTTAAGTTATATTTTCTTTTTCAGAGCTGCTTCTTATTTGGGGCTACTTTTTTTTTTTTTTAAATTGAGGCGTAATTCATAAAAGGGTATATTGTTTTGATGAGACTTTTTGCTACTGTGGCTGGATGTCTTTCTTTAGTCTTCCAAGAAGGGCCATTTTACTTTTTTAGAGTTACTTTTTAAAGTCATGAGGTCAACAACTTGGACTACTATGCATGTAAGTGCTAATGCAAATTAAAGCCCAAGTTGACCTCCAGCAGCAGTTCATTCTATGTTGACAGTGAGAGAACACTTTGCCTGTTAGGATACTGTTACTCCTGGACTGAAATGCTGAAGAAACCCCTCCCCCTATTTTGTTTTTTGCAAAAATCAAGGTATATTCTAGGGTTTCCTGGTTGACCTCAACAGATAAACTGAGATGATAGTCTTAGTTCAGAAATGATCTGAATGTAGATTTACAGTCTACGCGTACAGCTGGCTAAGTGAGATCACTTTCACAGTTCTGCATGTATCCCATCGGCTCCCCATTAGTCACTGAACTCTTAAAACTGGTATTGTGACATTATCACAATGTTTTGCGCCAATTTTATAAACTTTACAGTGCAATATGTGTTCCTTTTCTGAGGCAAACCAAAGGTATATTTCTCAAGGTTCTGCTGCTATCAGCAGCGTTGATGGAGGATTTTTTTATACATTTGTAATAGATAGAAATAAACCAGAAAAAAGAAGAAAAAAAAAGTGGTGGAGGAAAAAGTGAACACTGCAAGAATACTCAAAAGGACTGAGTGTTGCAAACACCAAGAATGGCTTTGCATAGTAAATGGAATAGAACATCTCTGAACTATAGCTTACTTTTCCTGGTTTGGTCTGACAGAATGATTGAATGCTTTTGTACAAAAATCAGAGCCTTAAAAACAAGGATTTGGTGAGATTGTAAAATGGTGTGCCACTTTGGCAAAACAGTTTGGTGGTTGGTCAAAATGCAAACATTGTTACTCTGTTACTCAACAATTCTACCCTTAGGAATATATCCTCAAACTACTGAAAATGTGCACCTATGAAACATGTACATGAAGGTTTACAGCAGTGTGTTGCTAATAGTAAAAAAGTTAAAAGAACTCAAATAGCTATCAAATACTGGAGAGAAATAAAATGTGGCTTAGTCATACAATAGAATATTATTAAGACATAAAAATGAATGAGAAACTGAAAGATTAAATAACTTTGGTGAACCTTCATAATTTCATTTGTAGATCTTTCCATTTCTAATTTATAAATACATTTGGGGTCATAAATTATAAATGTACTGTCTCCTATCAACATTGTATACTTCTATTTGATGATTTCTGTGTCAAACATTATATGGAAATGTTTCCAAGTATTTTCTGTATTAACTGTGAATGAATAGAACAAAATAAATTGTCTGTGATGGAAAAAAAAAGAGTCACCTATGTGATAGTCACTGGGAATTGATATGTTCATTTTTTGTGATGCAGCAAGACAATGACTGAGACAAAGGGCTTGGAACAGTTTCTGACTCTATGAGTCTCCACCCTTTGGGGGTTGAAAAACTTTTTTACAGTTTACATTGAAATTCATAGCAATGGCAAAACTTCAGTTAAGAAATAGCATTGGGAAAGTTGAGAACCAGTGACTTGGAGAATATTTCTCCTTACACAAGGTCTATTCAGGTTTTAGAAAGTATGTCTAGCCTCCTTGTTTTTGCTAAAATTGTTAAGATTAAGCTATTTGGATAAACTGAGGCATATAAATGTTTTATATTGATACTAAAAGGAACTTAGAGCACTTCCACTAACATGACCATTTTGTTTTGGTTTCTTTACTGAACCTCTATTTGATATTAGAAGGGCTTCAATTTAAAATCATTGTTTTTGAGGCTACTTATTGTAGATTGTTAGAGAACTTAAGTAAATAGTCATAAATACGCAAGTTCTTTAATTATAGTCATGCTAAGTACTGATGTAATTAATTACAGGGATAAGATTACTCAGTCCCTTGTATATGTTTTCAGAGTTGAGTTTAAACAAGTAACTACAAACATAGTTTGTCTATTCATATATACATGGACTGTGCTCATACTTAAGAGATCTATATAATATGGCATTTAAAATGTTGATCTAAAAGCTTATTATATCAGATAGACTTCAAGATCCTAGCAGTGACCCAAGGTCTCCACTTGGATTATGGCAATACTCACCACCGGGCAAGATGCCTCAATGCAATGTGTGTTACCAGGACCTGTCCCAGATCATGGACAAGCAGCAGGACACTGTTGAATTGATTCTACCAATTTTGTCTAGACAAAGTAAAATCAGTCTTCCTGTGCACCTCTTCCACAGGAGAAACTCTCCCTTATGGGCCTGATAGCTGAAGTAGAGTGATTCTGTTCTGATACACTATGAAGACCTGGGTATAATTGGAAGCTGCTTGGTATGCACTCAGACATGATTTATCCTTTTTAGATCTCTGATAGCACTGATACCTAGGCTAGCTATAACTTTGTTAGCTTGCCAGCATCAGACAAATAGATCCTTCTGCAAGGCTATAGCCAGCTTGTTAGCTTATTTTTAAGAATATGTTTTAAGATATATAAAGGCCTGAGGATATGAAAGATTATAAGCTTTGAAGATCTCAGAAAATGATTTATGATATAAATGCAAATTGTAAAGAGACAAATGATTTAGGTTATAAGAAATGTTTTGGATTGCTCCCCTTCTATGATATTAACAGTTTAGAGCTTAACATTTAATAGAGTTCTGATAAGCTGGTAGAGCAATGACTACTTACTGTTCAATAACAAGCTCAGACTCAACATTTTAGATTTATTTTGGTCATCTAAATGTAAATTTAAAAGTGCTTTTCATCAGGCCAAAAAAAAAAATCTCTGTCCAATTTATACCTGGCTCTCTGGACAGAGGAAAATGCCCATGCTTTTTAACCCAAATCTGTAGCTCTTGCTAGGACTCAAAGATATGAGTGTACTTCTGCTGTTTTACAGATAATCACCTGATTTGTCTATGATGTGGATTTTGGTAGACTAATAATACTAATGTGTCTAAAACTTTTATGTCTTTTTGTAAGATAGTTAGAGTAGGCCTCAGAGGATTAAAAGACTCATAAAACCTGGATGTGCTTCACAGAGTCAGAAGGATTCCAGATATGTACAACTTAAAATTTCCCCACTTGTCTATTCCTAAGGATGATATTTTTTCTCTCCTAGTCTCAGGACTCCTGGTCATCCCAATTACTAAGAATGTGTGCCTAAGAATTCTAAATAAGTTCATAAATTTGAACTTCTGTTCCTAGTTTAAATTTGTCTCAACAGTTTTCTACTTGGTTGGCAGACATCTCCAAGTTTAAGTTGCTGACTACACTGCTCTGGACAACTATGAGCTCTGGACTTGCTAAAACCTGATGTGGACCAGCCCAGCCAATGTTCCCTATCTCTACAGCTGAGTCAGATAGCCGCATGCTTTTGACAGATGCTCCATTGTCCAGCCTTTGACTAGCCTTTCAGCCTTTTGGGGACTGTGACAATGGTGCCCCAAATGTCAGCTCGAAGAAGTTCCAGATAAGACTATGTTGTCCCATGTTTCACACCCAAAATAGGTTGTAATACTGGATGAAAAGGAAACTCCCTGGCATAGGGGCAAGATGGCTTATTGGAATACCAGGAATATAGGTTCAGAATTGTCAGTTGATATATTTATTAACTGAAATGTCTCTGCAGTAAAATAAGACACTTGACCTTCCTTGTGCAGAACCAAAGAGTTTTATATAAGATTATAATCTGGTTGTAGATCAAAGATCAGAACTATAGGGCCTCAAGAATTATGATAGATACAGATGTCACTGCCCTAGAAAAATCTGTTAGCTAATGGTTCTTATGTTGCAATACCCTTGGACCCCTGGACAGGTAGGACTCATGATTGAGTCCTATTATTGGTACTTGTGAAGGGGGTAATCTGGGGGCCCCCAAACAGCTTGACTCTACAGCTACCATGACAGGCTTAAAGGCCCAGACACAGCTTCTGGCAGGTAACCCCTGGACCCCAGAAAAGCCATGAGCTGATCCCACGCAGCAGGGCCTGCATCTAAGAGGAAATAGTTCACATTTCAAACATTCCCTATACCCCTAGACAAATGTCAGGCAACCAGGGTCCCAAACCCTGGAAATCCCCTCCCCCCAACCTCTGGTATGATATAAAACCCATGCTGCCTGGACTCACTGCTGCATTTGGCCAGACGAAGAGACCAAGCTCTGGTGTTGGTTTTAAATAAGTGGTGTGGCAGTGAAATGTTATTCATTAAGCAGTGCTGTTACCATGTGAGAAAGGTCACAAGGCACAAAATCCATTATCAGAGCTTTATTGGGAGAGACAGAAGAGAACATGGCTAGACCTGTTGGAGCAACACATGCAGACAAGGGAGAGATGGGGGAAGAAGAGAGAGCAAAAGAGAGGGGAAGAGTCTGTGAACATGTTTTTAAGGATTTCTCTGCACATGTGCATGTAGGCTTATGGAGTTATGCCACACATGTGCAGATTGTGTGACCATGTAGTACATGAATGATTTAAGACATAAGGTGCGGCGATCTTGTTGACCAGTGAGAAAGAACGACCACCACTCAAGGATTCTTCTCAAATCACACTTTATTGGAGAGCCTTTTGATTAAGGGAGAGCTGGAAGCAAGGGGCCCCGAGCACTAAAAGCAGCTGTTTATATAGGGAAAAGAAGCACGGATCGCTCCTTGACTGGCTGAAATTAGCTTGCCACCACCAGGCACCACAGGATTGGCTAGGGACCAATATATAGCTTGCGCATGCATAAAGCCGAGGCGCGTATTTCATCGAAAGCATTGTCTTATAAGTTATAAATCTTCAGAATGCAAGGAAGTCAGTGCCATCTTATAATGGCGATTGTCCCGGCTCCCTGCAGTTCCCCCTTTTTGTTTAAATATAAGAGCAAAATGAGGACTTGCTCCAATTCAGGTCCCTACCTCATGATGTGTGGACCGATCGAGGGAGGCCTAGGGCCAGATAGACACTCCTTCTCTGGTGCAATGGGATCAAGCCCTCGGAGGTGCAAAGGCAGTGCTAAGGCCAAGACAACTCTACTTGCCTAACCTTGTGCAATGGGCAATTCTGTCCCTGAGGGTGCAACGGCCGAGTAGGTCAATTGCTCTTTAAGGCAGAAAGCCAAATTTGAGGGGAGGAGCCACACTCCAATGCAGCCAATGCTTGAGAAATAATCACCTTGTCCCTTTTGGTTTGGGCTCGCAAGCGACAGACCAGCCATAAGCAAACCGCGCATCCTCCCAGGCAGCACGCTAAAAACATCCCTACCCCCACCCATTCCTTAAACAGGGAAACAGCGGAGGTGATCCAAGATGTCATTCCCTTGGCCAGGCTAAGGTCCACTCATGTGGAATTGATTGCAATCACAGCACGCCGGAGGCCTCCAAGGAGAACATCAAACTCCTCAGACCAGTTCCCTGCAAGATGTAAAGACAAGGAGCGAGACAAATTGGCAGCTCTAGTATAGTTTTCATACGGCACACTGGTAATGCACAGCACATTAAATTTCCATTCACAGCCCAACTGAGCCAGCTGCCAGAGCATATCCAGTTGTTCTTGGACAAGATCGATTCTTTGATTAACAACCATCAATCCTCCTTTTATGTGCAAATCTAGAGCAGTCTGAGACTCCAGAGCCTGAGCCACCTTTGTAGACAGATTATTTAGAGTGGCAACTGTCTGGACAGTGGTGGTCATAGCTATACCTGCAACAGTGGCTGCAGTGGCAGCAGCGGAAATGGCAATTATGACCACTGTAGTAAAGCCAAAATCCCTCTTAGTCGGAACAGCGTCATGGTGCTAGGTGCCTCTACTGGCACGGGGACCCAACGTGGGACCCTGGCTACCAAGGCTTTGGTGAAGCGTTCCGCATCCCAACATTGAGATAAAAAGCATGTATTATTGGAGCACACTTTGAAAGAAAAATTGCTTAACACAAATAAAAATGGGGGATAAACACACACCGGGGCAGGCAAATAAGTGGTATTACTAAAATGTTCTTTTGCCTCGGTGATACCACCAGTCAAATTTCCCACATTCCAAGAAGCGCCCCAATCCTTGGTGGGTGGTTCCTTCATGGTCATTGCTACAGAAAATGCTCCTGAGAAATTACTGACACCTGCCACTCCTCCTTGTAGGAGGGAAAAAGTGGTCAGATCAGTACAACTACCATTAACTCCACAGAGCATCCATTTGTCGTAGGGCTTCATTCTCTCATCTTGGAGGAAAAACCCCTGAGTCCATGGGTTACTTGTGTCAGGCAGACCACGCATGTCAGGTGAGAAAGTGAACCTTTTGTTGCTGTCTGCCCAGGTGACTATAGCTGACTGACAATCAGACCATGGCCAGACCTCATTCTCATAGGAGCCCCAGCAATGCGGGGCAAGCCGAGGCTGGGGTGACAGTGGTGGTGTTCGTGAAACATTTCCAGGGAACAGGAAGGTTCCATTAAACCACACCACCCTCTCAGTAAAAGAGGCATTGAGCACTTTATGGCAGGCACATGATATAACCTATGAAAATCTTTTGCCAATTCGATAGAATCTGTTACAACCAGAGCCAGAGCTCGAGTTGACCGGTCTGCCAAAGCATTAGCTTCAGACATAGGGCCTGGTAGCAAAGTGTGAGCCCAAATATGACCAACATAAAAGGGATATTTTCTCTTTAAAATAAGGTCTTGAATTTGCAAATAAAATATTAAAAACAGCACTCGTACTCTTGACAGAGGCTGCAACTTCAAGAGAGGCAACTGCATTTACTACATACTGTGAGTCAGAAAACAAATTAAAGGGTTCACCAAATCTCTTAAACACTTCTAAGACTGTCAAGCATTCTGTAACCTGTGGAACATCTGGTCGGAAAGTCAAAATCACTGGTTCCTGGCCTTGAACCACAAAGGCACCCTGTCCTGTTTTGGAGCCATCAGTGTAAATTGTCAAGGCGGTTTGCCAAAGGCTCTTTTAAAGTAACAACAGGAAAATAAACCAAATCGTTTTCTACAATTGCAAGCAAGGGATGTTTAGGATAATGATTATCAATGAGGTTAGGGAACGTGCATATAAGGATTGCCCATGCATCCACAGTGGCAGCCAAGGTCTCTACTTGATCCTTGGTATAAGGAATTTTTCTGGAATCCTCGCAAAATGCATCAAGCAACATTTTAAACCCAATAGCGCCTGATTTGCAACAAGCTCTAGCCCCAACAGAATTACCATGAAGCCACCACAGGGGGCCATCCTGCCATAGGACCCCTGTAGGATAATTTTTTGTTTTCAAAATACATAATGAAATTGGCATGATCGGATCATAATGATTTAACTGAGTTCTGGTCATTGCTTCCTCGACCTTTTCTAGGGATTTTAGGGCCAGCAGTGTCAACACCCGAGGAGATGTAACATTAGGATTACCTTCTAGAATGGAAAATAAGGGCAACAACTCTGACCGGGGAACATTTAAATACCCCCTGATCCAATTGTTATCGCCCATCAACTGTTGAAAATCATTAAGTGTTTTTAACTGAGCCGTCCGGATAGAGATCTTTTGTGGCCTAATAACAGAGGGAGAGATAATGGCCCCTCCAAATTTTATTACTTGGGATTGTTGAACCTTATCGGCGGCGATGGTAAGTCCCCATTTAATAAGAGCAGAGGTATCCTCCTGGAAAGCCTTATGGAGCACCTCCTGCGAAGAAGCGGTTAACAAAATGTCATCCATGTAATGGACGATCTGGACTAAAGGACACTTTTGTCTAACAGGCACCAGGGCCGAATCCACAAACAGCTGACATATAGTTGGGCTATTGGCCATGCCCTGTGGGAGGGCTCTCCATTGATAATGGGCATCTGGTTGCTCATGATTAACAGATGGCAAAGTAAAAGCAAACCGCTCTCTATCCTCAGGGCAAAGAGGGATAGAGAAAAAACAATCCTTGATGTCTAGAGTCAGGACAGGCCAGTCGCAAGGCAGTGCCAAAAGCAGTGGAAGTCCCCTCTGGACAGCCTCCATAACCTTCATCTGGGCATTGACTGCCCTTAAATCATGTAACAGCCTCCATTTGCCCGAGGCCTTTCTGATGACAAAAATAGGTGTATTCCAGGGAGACACAGAGGGCTCAATATGGCCCAACTGTAACTGTTCCTTAATTAGTTCTCTGGCAGCTTCCATCTTTTCTTGTGAAAGGGGCCACTGAGGCACCCACACCGCCTTTTGGGTTAGCCAGGGTATGGGCACCGTACCTTCATTGGAAGCTCCTTTTTCAGCGGCCCCTAGGAAAAACCCAGTCCCTTTCAATCCGACTTAGGAACTGGCTCAACTGGTTTCTGACACCCCTGGAGGCATCTTCCAAGTTGCTGAGACAGGACATACCCTTGTCGTTTTATCGTATTCTGACTGGCCTCTGAGAAATCATTAGTTAATCTGTCTTAATTGTTGTTGTACATCTCGCCCCCAGAGATTGATGGGGACATCGAGCACAAATGGTTGTACAGTTCCCTTTTGGCCTTCCTCAGTTCTCCAAATCAATTCTTTTGCACTCACACATGGGGTGTTAGCATAGCCAAGACCTTGTAGAGTTTGGGAGGATTTTTGTAGCGGCCACTGTTTTGGCCATGCTTTTATCTGAATAATGCTCCGATCTGCCCCCGTATCCACCAGACCAGGAAAATGTTTTCCTTCAATTTTTAAGAACAGCATGGGTGTCTGGTCTAACTCCATGGATAAGCATGCAAGGTTGACTCCTGTAGAGCCTAAGCCTGCAGCTCCTCTTTCCTTTTGCAGTGAGGGGAAATTTCTGTGTTTTGAGGGCAAAATCAAGAGCTGACCAATCCTGTCTCCTGGGGCTATGGAAACTACACCATAAGGTGCATGACAAAGGACCTTTATCACTCCAGTATAATCGGAGTCTATGACCCCAGGAAAGACTATCAACCCTCTCATAGTAGAAGAGGAGTGCCCCAAAACCATTCCTACAGTATCTTTATCTAAAGGCCCTGTCACATCAGTATCCAATATCTGTACTCCCATGGCCTGTGTTAAGACCAATCCGGAGGAGGCACAGAGGTCCAACCCTGTGGAGTCTGAGGTTGCCCTTCTGGCCTGAATGACTGTTGTAGGCTGGGAATGGGGGCCGGAGTTTGGAGTGCCCCATAGATTTGTGGGCCCTGGGGACAAGGGCCCTTCCCCCTGTTTTTTGGCTCTGGGTTTGTACTGGCAGGGGGAATGGGATGTCCATTAATGTCTTTTACTGACCTGCATTCATTAGCCCAATGCTTTCCCTTTTTACATCTAGGACAGGTTCCTGGAACTCTCTGATTCCCTGGAAGGCCTTGCGGGGCAGCCTGAGGGCACTGTCGCTTGAAGTGCCCTTGTTGGCCGCATCTGAAGCAGCCCTTTCCTTTTCTGTCCTTAGCTGCCCTAGCGGCAGAAAGAACAGCTGCAGCCAGGCCCGCATTGGTCAAGGGACCGCCCACCTCTCTACAAGCTTTTACCCAGACTTCTAAGCCTTTGTCCTTGACTGGTGTTATTGCTCTCTGACATTCTTTTGTGCTTTGTTCAAAGATAAGCTGTTGCACGAACGGCATGGAGGCATCAAGATCCCCAAAAACACGCTCTGCCGTCTCGATCATGTGAGCGACAAAATCAGAGAATGGCTCGGCCGTGGCTTGGATAATCTTAGCGAGGCTACCGGCCATCTCGCCCTTATTGGGAATTGCCCGCCAGGTTTTATAATAAATTTCATTTATTTGCCTGTATACTTCCCAGGGATAATTTGTTTGATCAATGGCCCATTGCCCTTGGCCAAGAAGCATATCTACGGTCCAATCGGGCTGTCCCTCCTGCACGTTTCTCTTGTATTGGGCCTGAGCTTTCCATAATTATGGATCTAAAATCAAGAAACTGCCCATGGTTGAGACATGTCCGAGCGACCTCAAGCCAATCATTAGGCATCATAGCATTAACAGTGAGCCTGCGGAGCAAAGCTGTTGTAAAGCAGGCGGCTACTCCGTAAGTGTGTACTGCCTCCGCCAAGTCCTTTATCTGTTTGTAGGAGTCAGGCTCGAAAAATCTCTCAAATGTAACAGAATTTTCAAAAACTGGGAACGCGGCCGCCAAGCGGGACCAGGTGTTTCCTTTCATAAAGTGACATTTCCCAGCCGCCAGAGAATATGGCAGGGGCGCAGAAGGTGTAATCTCCTTTCTATCCTTGGCCACAAAAGGTCGCTGCCGCCCATATCTTTTTTCTCATACCTCGAGGTCGTCTCCTCCAGAACTTTGTCTTTAGGGTCTAATTCCTCTTCTAACTCCAAGTCTGATTCCCCCTCTGACTCTCTGTGAGGTTCCCTGTCGCTGGACTCCTCATCTGTTATTTTTAAGCTTATAAATTCATCCAGGGTCGGATAAAGCTGTCGTACCACCCTGGCTCTCTCCTCTCCCTCCTGTTCTATCTCTTTGAAGGACTCAAGCCCATCCCTCTCAGTTTCTTCTTTAGAGCTCTTAGTTTTTTCCTTATTTTTATCTTTTTTTCTTTTTAGGCCTAACTATATCCTCCTTTTTTGTTTCTGACTCTGTAAGGCTATCTTGGTGCTGCATCAATGCTCGTCTTCCCTCCCTAATGATGTCATGATGACGATAGTCCCTGAGGAAGGAACGGACAAGCCTCCAGAGAGGCAGAGTGCCCTTCCCTATCCTGTCTTCCTGTTTTGCCCTCTCTAGATCTTTTCCAAGCTTATTCCAGGAAGCCAAATTAAGGTCTCCGGACACCGCGAACCATGGTGCAATCTTATCTATGTCTTTAATAATACTTTTTATAGTACCTGTGGAGATCTTTAAGTCACGTTGACGGAGTAACGCCTGTAGGGGTTCATGAAAATCGGAGGCATCCAAGCGGGCCCCCTGCATGTTGCCCATGGCACACTCTTATCTGCGAGCGAGTTTATCCATGGTTAGAGAAGGCGGCACGAAGGCAGACTTCTCTCTCGAAAAGCTGCATTATCTACCATGGACTTACTTTTGGTTTTAGGCGAACTCTGCTACTCTTCAAAAAAGCACCGACATTCTCTTCTGGGTTAGTCACAGTGCAAACAGAAGCAACAGGCAAGGACCAGAAGTACCCACAAGGGAAAGACAAAAGCAATCACCCAGAATTCCACCCCAGTAGTCAGCATCCCTGGAGATACCAGCTGATACTTACTGACGTCTCCTCTCACTGTGTCGAGTTCTGAATGCTCTTCGGCCCCTCTCTCGGTGTCCGAATTTCCCAGGTTTCAGCACCAGTTGCAGCAATCTTCTCGACCAGCAAGAAAGAATGACCACCACTCAAGGATTCTTCTCAAATCACACTTTATTGGAGAGCCTTTTGATTAAGGGAGAGCTGGAAGTGAGGGGCCCCGAGCACTAAAAGCAGCTGTTTATATAGGGAAAAGAAGCACGGATCGCTCCTTGACTGGCTGAAATTAGCTTGCCACCACCAGGCACCACAGGATTGGCTAGGGACCAATATATAGCTTGTGCATGCGCAAAGCCGAGGTGCGTATTTCATCAAAAGCATTGTCTTATAAGTTATAAATCTTCAGAATGTAAGGAAGTCGGTGCCATCTTATAATGGCAATTGTCCCGGCTCCCTGCAATAAGGCCCCTTACTTGGCTACTGAACTGCACATGTATGGTCATGCAACTAGAGGAGTGGCAGAATACTAACATTCCAGACCTTTTGGTTATTATAAAAAGGTGGATGAGGAAGAAGAAGGGAGAATGACCCCCGGTCGGACCAAACCCATGCACCACGGCATCCCCGCGTTCAGCGCCAACATCTCCTGCCACTGCCATGCCCAAAAGAAAGGCTGAAGGGGATACTAAATGAGATAAAGCCAAGGTGAAGGACGGGCCACAGAGATCTGCAAGGTTGTCTGCTAAACCTGCTCCTCCAAAGCCAGAGCCGAAGCCTAAAAAGGCCCCTGCAAAGAAGGGAGAGAAGGTCCCCAAAGGGAAGAAGGGGAAAGCCGATGCTGGGAAGGATGCAAATAATCCTGCAGAGAATGGAGATGACAAAACAGACCAGGCACAAAAAGCTGAAGGTGCTGGAGATGCCAGGTGAAATGTGTGCATTTTTGATAACTGTGTACTTCTGGTGACTGTACAGTTTGAAATACTATTTTTTATCAAGTTTTATAAAAATGCAGAATTTTGTTTTACTTTTTTTAAAGCTATGTTGTTAGCACACAGAACACTTCATTTTTTTGGGGGGCGGGGAACATGTGTCACTAACAAAATGTCTCCCAAGCTGGATTGGTGATGGTTAATGTTGGAAAACATCTTTCCCTGCTAATATTGAGAGACTCCTCTTGGCTCTCAGGAGAAACGTCCTAGTGTTGACATATGTGACCACCATGGCCTAGTGTGGGAAACTCTAAATTCATTTCTGTGTCTTCCTCCCCTGTACCATCAACATAGACTTAACTCCCTTCAAACCAGAGACCTGTTGGAACCTGACCCCCAAAATTGGTTTTGCCGGTCTATCAGGCAATCTGGACTTTGCAGTGGTATCATTGTGTCCTCAAGAGAGCAGCGGTTCCTTTTATAAAAGATTGTGGATCTTCAGATTGATAATTCTGCCATGTTCGTTTGGTTTCCTGAAAGTCAGAGTCAGCTTGTGAAAAGTTGATAAACAACATCCTCAATGTGAACTGTCAACCCTCACTCTAAGCTCTCCCCCTTTTCAAAGCATCGAATGAAGACTCATCAGGTTTTATAGTGGCTTTCTGATTTTGGTAGTCTATACAAGAGGGGAATTTGGAAGTTCTTGTATACTGTTAATGACTGTCTGCCCATGTCCTACCTGAAAAACCATGATTGTTTATGGAAAGTATCTTTAATAAAGCTGGATACAGTTTGGCTTGGAAAAAAATAAAAAATAAATAAAAAGGGGGATGAACAGGAATAGAGGCATCTTTTCTCCCAAAAAAACTGCAGATGTCTTGATGGGCATTGGTTGACTCTTAGAGGGGTAGGAAAGAGGGCTTCTGATGTAGTTAGGTATCCTGGGATGGTGGGCTGTTGTCTGTTGCCTTGGAGTAGTCCATCTTTCTTGGCTTGGGACTCTGGCTGCTTGAGTCTGAGAGAGTGCTAGTAAGACAGAGAAAAGCTTAGGAAAAAGAATTTTTTTTTTATTGTTTTCATTGGGGGGAGGTCCCAAGGTGAGAGGGGATCCTGGGACCTGGAAAGTTTAAGTTGCACTTAACTAAAGCAGATCCAACCTGTCCAGATGGATTCAATCTGGTTTCTGGAGTGTAGAAAAACATTTTAAACATATTAAGAAGTAGCCATGAGAAAATTAAAGTCTTGGGCTGGTGACTATGACATTGTAGTGTTTAGTACTCTGCTTACATTGGTTAGTGTGTGTGTGTGTGTGTGTGTGTGTGTGTGTGTGTGGTGTGTGTATGTATGTACACACACATATGTATATATATACATATACATATATATGTATACACACACACACACACACATACATATATATATATATATATATATATATATATATATATATAGAGAGAGAGAGAGAGAGAGAGAGAGAGATTTGGGATATGCTTTTAATTTGTACCTGAGATAAGCCTTATCAGAGACAGATTATTTTAGTATATGTGCTGCCGAAGCGAGCACAGAGACAGATTATTTTAAGGCACCTGTTTCCTTTATTAGTTTATCATCCCAGAGATACAGGTGGTCAATTGCTGAGAGCATTTAACAGTAATAGATTGTTATATTAAAGTCTGTTTTCTGCAGAGCCCAGACACTTTTGGGTCTGGGGTTATAAATAACTTTAGACTTTTACTGTTCCTTACCACCTGGGTATATACTTGATGGTCCTTGGACTCCAGATCTATGGTGATCCTGAAACAATTAGCTGAGTAGTTAATTAGAAGAGGGAACAAAGAGGAGAAAAGCTTGTGGGGTGAGACCTCATTCTTCTGGAATTGGTGACAAGGCAGTGGATCCTGATGTCCTCTGGAACTTGCGAGAGAGCAGGCCCCTGTCTGTATCACTGTGCATGAGGAGGAAAAGCATTTCTGACTAGTCTGGTGTGAGGCACATGGAGGAAGCAAATGAAATAAAGCTCCTACCTTAGCTGAAAAATCTCTTCCCATTAGGTACCCCTGAAAGCACAATTAATTAGTGGCATCTGGTGAGGTGGGTAAGGCTGTCCTCCTACCCTGACAATAGGGAATGAGAGAGATGTGACCCCCAAACTCCCTCAGGACAGAGTAAGTGGCTCAGTGTCCAACCAGAAAAAAATGGATCACCCCATGCTGCATCGGGGGTTCCCTGTGAGCCCCTGGAAAAGCCTAGGAAGTCTGGTGGAGGTTTTTGTTTGATGTTCCCATGCCACAAGGTACATGGCGGCAGTCAGCTGACCAGTTATCTCTCTAGATGACACTTTGAACAAGGCTTAATTGATGGCCGAAGGCACAGGGCATTCACTAGCCCATGTGGGCTTTTTTAGCACACATTTTTAAAAAAGGGACCTAGTAGCCCTTATGCAGCTGCTTGCATAGTGTGTGCCAACATTTGTCAATTCTGTTGATGGGCTTTCTCATGTTTCCCACGGTACCTTAAATGCCACAGCTGAAACTTCTAGCTGTGGGGTCAGGAGCCCTCTCTCCAGATGCTTAAGCTTAGCCCTGATGTGGGAAGCTCTGGGAGACAAGAGACAGATTTTATTCCATATCTTGAATTACTTTTTTTTTGATAGTTTGCTGGTATGAGGACAGCTTTAGGGAGACCAGCCATGTAAACTGATCTCTGGCTAGAGAGCCATCTGGATTATTATAATCCCAATGTTGGTCCTGATCATAAACTCATTTACATGCATCCTAGTCTGCTTCCAGACCTGTCTGTGCTTCTCAGGGCAGCTGTGAATGGGTGACAGTAAGAACAAAAGTGGGAGCCAGAGTCAGGCAGGAGTGGCCCAACCAGTACCTGAGAACAGAGTGGAGGTCAGATAAGCAGAGATTCTTTGGAGTCAGAAATTCCTCAGATTTAGGGATGTTCATGGGCAGGAGAGAAAGAATCAGAAAGGGAGGGTTCAGAACTTAGGTAAAAGTGTGGGGATAGGGTAACTCTTTTCATTTGCCCATTCACTGGCAAAAGTTAGATAATTCCCATGAAATATTGGGCTTCAAGCAGATGTTATGTGGCCATATTTATGTAAAATAGGGATATTTAAGGCATTTCTCAGAGGAGGAGTGGGACCAAGGGGAGGAAGCCTCTATGTCACATGACTGCAGCCAAGTGATAAAACAATTAAAAATTAAAATAACAAATGTTTCTAAGACTCCCATCTCAGGCATTCCCAAGAATAGGTAAAGATCTGTGGACTGGCATAAATTATCAACACAAATTACCCCAAACTTCATCAAGGGAGGGTTAAGGGCTGGGAACATATGTACTGAAGGACCTCCAGGGAGTCCAACAGCATTCAATGCTTTGTCAAGAGGGAATAATAAATGAAGACCCCATGGGAATAGGAAGAAGCAAAGTGCTAGAGAGGTCCCCAGAAATCCACAAAGATACCTC